>NC_091164.1:48287652-48383350 GCF_040958095.1 Procambarus clarkii | reverse complement strand
GTGTGTAGTGTACATGTAGTGTACGTTGTAGTGTATGTGTAGTGTACGTGTAGTGTGTGTGTAGTGTACATGTAGTGTATGTGGTAGTGTACGTGTAGTGGTGTGTGTAGTGTATGTGTAGTGTACGTGTAGTGTTTGTGTAGTGTACGTGAAGTGTACGTGTAGTGTAAAGTGTACGTGTTAGTGTACGTGTAGTGTACGTGTAGTGTATGTGTAGTGTATGTGTAGTGTGTGTGTAGTGTATGTGTAGTGTGTGTGTAGTGTACGTGTAGTGTATGTGTAGTGTGTGTGTAGTGTATGTGTAGTGTATGTGTAGTAGTATGTAGAGTGTATGTGTAGTGTATGTGTTGTGTAGTGTACGTGTAGTGAATGTGTAATGTATGTATAGTGTATGTGTAGTGTATGTGTGTAGCATATTGTATGTGTATTGTATGTGTGTAGTTTAGTGTACGTGAAGTGTATGTGTAGTGTTCGTGTAGTGTACGTGTAGTGAATGCGTAGTGTATGTGTAGTTGTATGTGTAGTGTACGTGTAGTGTATGTGTAGTATATGTGTAGTATATGTGTAGTGTATGTGTAGTGTTTGTGTAGAGTATGTGTAGTGTATGTGCAGTGTAAGTGTAGTGTATGTGTAGTGTATGTGCATTGTACGTGTAGTGTATGTGTAGGGTAACGTTTAGTGTATGTGTAGTGAACGTGTAGCGTACGTGTAGTGTATGTGTAGTGTATGTGCAGTGTATGAGTAGTGTATGTGTAGTGTATGTGTAGTGTATGTGTTGTGGTACATGTAGTGTATGTGTAGTGTATGTGTATGTGTAGTGTATGTGTAGTGTATGTGTATGTGTAGTGTATGTGTAGTGTACGTGTAGTGTATGTGTAGTGTATGTGTAGTTTAGTGTAGTGTATGTGTGCAGTGTAGTGTATGTGTAGTGTATGTGTTGTGTATGTGTAATGTATGTGTCGTGTATGTGTAATGTATGTGTAGTGTATGTGTATGTGTAGTGTATGTGTAGTGTATGTATAGTGTTTGTGTAGTGTATGTGTAGTGTCATGTGTAGTGTATGTGTAGTGTATGTATAGTGTATGTAGTGTATGTGTAGTGTATATGCAGTGTATGTGTGTAGTGTAGTGTACGTGAATTGTATGTGTAGTGTACGTGTAGTGTACGTGTAGTGTATGTGTAGTGTACGTGTAGTGTACGTGTAGAGTACGTGTAGTGCATGTGTAGTGCATGTGTAGTGTATGTATAGTGTTTGTGTAGTGTATGTGTAGTCACATACACTACACGTACGTACATAGTGTATGTGTGTAGTGTAGTGTACATGAGAGTGTATGTGTAGTGTACGTGTAGTGTATGTGTAGTGTGTGTGTAGTGTACGTGAAGTGTACGGGTAGTGTATGTGTATTGTATGTGTATGTGTAGTGTATGTGTAGTGTGTGTGTAGTGTACGTGTAGTGTATGTGTAGTGTGTGTGTAGTGTACGTGTAGTGTACATGTAGTGTATGTGTATGTGTAGTGTCTGTGTAGTGTGTGTGTAGTGTACGTGTAGTGCAACTGTAGTGTGTGTGTAGTCTATGTGTAGTGTATGTGTTATGTAAGTGTAATGTATGTGTAGTGTACGTGTAGTGTATGTGTAGTGTATGTGTAGTGTACGTGAAGTGTATGTGTAGTGTACGTGTAGTGTATGTGTATGTGTATGTGTAGTGTATGTGTAGTGTGTGTGTAGTGTTCGTGTAGCGTATGTGTAGTGTGTGTGTAGTGTACGTGTAGTGTACGTGTAGTGTATGTGTATGTGTAGTGTATGTGTAGTGTGTGTGTAGTGTACGTGTAGTGCAACTGTAGTGTGTGTGTAGTCTATGTGTAGTGTATGTGTTGTGTATGTGTAATGTATGTGTAGTATACGTGTAGTGTATGTGTAGTGTATGTGTATGTGTAGTGTATGTGTAGTGTATGTGTGTAGTTTACGTGTAGTGTGTGTGTAGTGTGTGTGTAGTGTGTGTGTAGTGTACGTGTAGTGTATGTGTAGTGTGTGTGTAGTGTATGTGTACTGTATGTGTAGTGTATGTGTAGTGTATGTGTGTAGTGTAGTGTATGTGTGTAGTGTACGTGTAGTGTGTGTGTAGTGTGTGTAGTGTGTGTGTAGTGTACGTGTAGTGTATGTGTAGTGTGTGTGTAGTGTATGTGTAGTGTATGTGTAGTGTATGTGTAGTGTATGTGTAGTGTATGTGTGTAGTGTAGTGTATGTGTAGTGTATGTGTGTAGTGTAGTGTACGTGAAGTGTATATGTAGTGTACGTGAAGTGTACGTGTAGTGTATGTGTAGTGTATGTGTAGTGTACGTGTAGTGTATGTGTAGTATATGTGTAGTATATGTGTAGTGTATGTGTAGTGTATGTGTAGTGTATGTGCAGTGTACGTGTAGTGTATGTGTAGTGTATGTGCAGTGTACGTGTAGTGTATGTGTAGTGTATGTGTAGTGTGTGTGTGTAGTGTATGTGTAGTGTGTGTGTGTAGTGTACGTGTAGTGTATGTGTAGTGTGTGTGTGTAGTGTACGTGTAGTGTACGTGTAGTGTACGTATAGTGTGTGTGTGTAGTGTGTGTGTAGTGTACGTGTAGGGTACGTGTAGTGTACGTTTAGTGTAACGTGTAGTGTGTGTGTAGTGTACGTGTAGTGTACGTGTAGTGTGTGTGTAGTGTATGTGTAGTGTATGTGCAGTGTGTGTGTAGTGTATGTGTAGTGTGTTGTGTAGTGTACATGTAGTGTACGTGTAGTGTGGTGTGTAGTGTGTGTGTAGTGTACGTGTAGTGTGTGTGTAGTGTACGTGTAGTGCAACTGTAGTGTGTGTGTAGTCTATGTGTAGTGTATGTGTTGTGTATGTGTTATGTATGTGTAGTATACATGTAGTGTATGTGTAGTGTATGTGTATGTGTAGTGTATGTGTAGTGTATGTATAGTGTTTGTGTAGTGTATGTGTAGTGTATGTGTAGTGTATGTGTGTAGTGTACGTGTAGTGTGTGTGTAGAGTGTGTGTAGTGTGTGTGTAGTGTACGTGTAGTGTATGTGTAGTGTGTGTGTAGTGTATGTGTAGTGTATGTGTAGTGTATGTGTAGTGTATGTGTGTAGTGTAGTGTATGTGTAGTGTATGTGTGTAGTGTAGTGTACGTGAAGTGTATGTGTAGTGTACGTGAAGTGTACGTGTAGTGTATGTGTAGTGTATGTGTAGTGTACATGTAGTGTATGTGTAGTATATGTGTAGTATATGTGTAGTGTATGTGTAGTGTATGTGTAGTGTATGTGCAGTGTACGTGTAGTGTATGTGTAGTGTATGTGCAGTGTACGTGTAGTGTATGTGTAGTGTATGTGTAGTGTGTGTGTGTAGTGTATGTGTAGTGTGTGTGTGTGTAGTGTACGTGTAGTGTATGTGTAGTGTGTGTGTGTAGTGTACGTGTAGTGTACGTGTAGTGTACGTGTAGTGTGTGTGTAGTGTGTGTGTAGTGTACGTGTAGTGTACGTGTAGTGTACGTGTAGTGTGTGTGTAGTGTGTGTGTAGTGTACGTGTAGTGTGTGTGTATTGTATGTGTAGTGTATGTGTAGGTGTGTGTAGTGTATGTGTAGTGTGTGTGTAGTGTACATGTAGTGTACGTGTAGTGTGTGTGTAGTGTGTGTGAGTAGTAGGGGGTAAGCGCCACAGGTGATTTTTTTTTTCTGGGAAAAAAAATCACGTGTAGCGCTTGGGGGTTTTCAGGTAAATTTAAAATATCACATGTAGCGCTTGGGAGGTTTCAGGTGAATTTGGGGACTCACAGATTTGGGATTAAGGATTTCTTATGAGAAAAATAATTTCCGAGATTTTAGAAGTATGGAATTCTTATGAGAAAAATAATTTCCGAGACTTAGAAGTTTGTTAAGGTCTTATGGGAGAAATTTAAATTCGCGTTTAAGAGCCGGCATTTCCAGGAGAACTCTACGGACTTATTTTACCTGTTTTCAACTTACAAAATACGTCTGTGTGAGCCATGGTTTTCAGGTAAATTTAGAAAATCACCTGTGCGGGCCAGGGTTTTCAGGTTCCCAAATGTTCTGTGCGGGCCAGGGTTTTCCCTCCCCCTGCCTCTCCCGCTTGTACCTCACACCCCCTCCCTCCCCCCCTTACCTCACAATCTCTCGCGTCACCTTTATTACCTTGCGCCTGGCCAGCCAGACTCTTCATGTAGGTCACCTCGGTAATCTTATCTTATCTTCTCCATAATAATATCTGGACCGTCCCTCCACCCTCTCTCTCTCTCCTTTCATTCAGTTCAGCTATTTTCTGCAACCCGTTCTCACACAAGACAGCACATATATGACTTAATTCTTAAAGTCAATATGTTGAATATGAATTAGTAAATATGTGATATATTCCCAGTTGTTTTTTTTCCAAAACCCAAACTCTTCCTCACGTACCAATTTACGTTGCACAGTACCCGTCTGTCAACCTAGATAGCAGAATAGTCGTGATTGGTTCAATTATAAGGAAAATTGTAGTTTTCAGATCCCACATGGGTTGTGAAATTTACCTACTATTGTCCATGCTCTTAGAATATTACAGATCAGCTACTTCCTATTGAAGGCTCGTAGTTTTGTTTTGAGAAATATTAGTTGTTCTTAGTAAATTATAATAAGCACTATAAATTATTACATAGAATAACAGTCCTTCGTCAATCAATATTATATACCATAGTTTATGCTTTACAAATCTTTAAAGGATGTTTTGTAGGAACGCTAACAGAAAACGATGTTACGTTGGAATGTCTATGGGGTAAACTACTGCAAACAGGATATTATTGTGTCTACTATACCAACTATAGCTAGTATGGGTATATTGTCCACTACCACCTGTTATGTGGGTAAGGGGTCCAATACCACCCACAGGATGGGTATGAGGGTCACATCCACCCACAGGATGAGTATGGGGACCACATCCACCCACAGGAAGGGTATGGGGTCCAATACCACCCACAGGATGAGTATGGCGTCCACTACAACCCACAGGATGGGTATGGGGCTCCAACCACCCATAGAATGAGTATGGGGCTCCAACCACCCTTAGAATGGGTATGGGGTCCAATAACACCCACTGGATGTGCATGGCGTCCATTGTAGCGCGTCGAGCTCGAAAACCGCAGCATTCATCTCAGAACCAAGCCTCTTTCACGCAGATTTCTTAATAAACGTAAGAGTTTTATATGTCACAAGAAAGATAGAAATATAAGCTTCATTCTAAATACCTTACCATGGGTATATTTAAATTTAAAGCGAAGATACCTGTATTTTTATAATAGCCGAGCTCCGATCCCGGACAGATCGATCGACCGAGCAACTCTTTATTTATTTATTTATTTATTTATGCATATACAAGAATGTACATTGGGAATCTGAGGATACATAATATGGTAATTACAGTCTTGTAAAGCCACTAGTACGCGCAGCGTTTCGGGCAGGTCCTTAATCTAAGAAAATTTTAAGAAGGTAAATGCTTGCAAAATTTATAGACAAAAAAATGATAACAGTTACGTGGAATGAAAAAAATAAGATGAGAGAAAATTGTAAGTACAGTATATTAAAGCACATAGGTAGCTAAGATTGATTGCAATGACAGCTTGAATGGTAGTTGACAAAAATTGGTAGGCACAATACAGCAGAAACAATATAAGATTGATTGCAATGACAGCTTGAATGGTAGTTGACAAAAATTGGTAGTCACAATCCAGCATATGGCTAGCACATAAAAGAAGACAAGCAATGAACACAATGATAAGGTTGTTTGATACTACATAAAAATTAGGAGATTGGGTAACACTAGGTACAGAGCAAATTTAAAGCTCAGTGTAGGAAACTAAGAAGATGAAATTAGGTACTTTTTGGTTTTGCTTTTAAATAAGGCAAAAGTTTTACAGTTTTTCAATTCACTAGGGAGTGAGTTCCATAGACTAGGTCCCTTAATTTGCATAGAGTGTTTACACAGATTAAGTTTGACCCTGGGGATATCAAAGAGATATTTATTTCTGGTGTGGTGATAATGGGTCCTATTACATCTGTCCAGGGAGAGTTTCAGAGCATGGTCTGCATTTAAGAACAGGGTTTTGTAAGTGTAGTTGACACAAGAGAATGTGTGGAGGGAGTTAATATTTAGCAAGTTTAGGGATTTAAACAAGGGAGCTGAGTGTTGTCTGAAAGCAGAGTTAATTATTATTCTGATAGCAGATTTTTGCTGTGTGATGATGGGCTTAAGGTGGTTTGCAGTGGTAGACCCCCATGCACAGATACCATAATTAAGATAGGGGTAGATTAGTGCATAATATAGTGAGAGGAGAGCAGAGTTAGGAACATAATATCTGATTTTGGAGAGTATACCAACTGTCTTAGAGACTTTCTTAGTTATGTGTTGAATGTGGGTGCTGTAGTTGAGTCTCTTGTCTAGGAATAGGCCAAGAAACTTGCCATCATTTTTATTACTGATGTTAATGTTGTCTGTAGCTGAATTGCATTTGATGATTTGCTTTCTCTCAGAACAATGTTTATTTCACGTGAATTCGTTAATAAACATATATGTTTTATATGTCTCAAGAAAGGCAGACATATAAGCTTCACTTTAAACACTTTACCATAGACATATTTAAAATTCTAATGAAGATACATGTATTTTAAAAATTACGGAGCTCCCACCCCGTACAGACTGAACGACAGAGCAACTCTCTCTCAGATCAATGTTTATTTCACGTAAATTCGTTAATAAACACAAATGTTTTATATGTCTTAAGCAAGATAGAAATAAGAGCTTCATTTTAAATACATTACAATAGACATATTTATAGCTCAAGTGAAGATACATATGTTTTTATAGTAGCGCTAAGTAGCTTGTCGGGCATGGAGTGCAGACGCCTACGCACTTGCCGATATATTGTATAATTAACAAAGATACGTTAATAAAGCCTAAAATCTTATATGCCTCAAGAAAGACCGAGATATGAACATTATTATGATTGCACCAAATGAAATATATCATGTTCGAGAACAAAGATATATCAATTTTAAATTAAGTTTCGACTCTTGCTCGGGCGAGAGAGATGGGGCGACTCTCGCCCCATCCATTGGGGATTCTGTCCACTAAAGACCCAAAGCTACTCAAACCCTCCTAGCATTATTTAGGTAATGAAGTAATATGGTATATATACTCACTATAATGTGGGTGTTGAATGCAGAACATGAGAAAACATATATTTACTCCAAACTAATATAATTTCATTATGAAATAAGTAAACAAGTAGCATCAAAGGAAGTCGACGGTCCAAGCGTCAATGTTGTGGAGCGACTTATCCAAGATATATCGTTGTTTGGAAAGTGTTTGTTGGCATATCCAGTTGCCGCACTTCTCTCCACAAATTATCACAAATTTAAATTATAATGTTAACAAGTAGAATACATATTTTTAATAAAATCTAACATAACTAGCCAGAAAACATTTAACATTTATTAAAAATATATGTTTGGAAGTTAAATCGACTTCATAGGACAATAGTTTTGTTATATTACAAAAAAAAAAAAAAAAATATATACTCGTTATTCGTTGACATGCGTTCGTTACTTAAACTACCATGTACTGTCTATATGTAAAATCTCCCATGTCTCTTCGCTCATCTCACCAAACCCTACAGGCTCTGTGATATATTGTTTAATTAATTGAGATTCACAAATAAAGCTTATAATTGTATATGTTATCAAAAAGGCAGAGCTTAGTTTAGTTCATTTATTATGCACCCCATACCCATCCTATGGGCGATAGTGGAGTGTTACAGAGGCACATAATGGGCTCAGGGACTGAGCCCCACAATTCATATAGCCAAGCAAGTTATAATCTTGATAAGCTAGTTACAAAAGTCAATGCACATTGTCACATCAACAATGGGCTCGAGACCGACCACAAGTACAGTTTATAATTTAAGCAACTGACATATATGGAGGGCTAGTGTCACAATTGATATGTTTATCCTACACATAACCCCCTCTCCCCCATCAAATGGGCAGCGGTGGATAGGTTACAATCAAGTCGTTTTTTGCGTTTTATTCAGAGATTAGATCTTATTGGGTGAGGAAAGATATTCATATTTTAAAGAAGGCTTCTTGGCTGATGCTCTCCATTGATGGAAAATATACAACCTTTTGAAAATCAATGTTAGTTTGATCTAGATATTGTAATTAACGAAAGTATTTATGTCATCAGAAACGTAGAAATATAGGCTACATTTAAAATCCTTTGTCATAAATATAACTGAAGTGAAAACGAAGATATATGCGTTTTGATAGTTACTTGATGGCTAGCTCTGAGAGTGTGAAGCCCTGCACACCAGCCAATAAATTGTATAATTAGTTTCCATATATTTTAATTAATCTTAAAAATCTATGTCAGAAGAAAGGAAGATGTAGCCGTTAATGTGACAACATTTAAAAATATATATCTCTTAAGTTAAATAAATAATACCACCTTATCGCCTGTGTCCGGACACATGAAAACTACCTAGGTATCAGTATCCAGCCAGGCGGGGATCACAGGCTGCACAATACTGATAAATTATGTAATGCACTACTTGTGGTCCATCTCGAACCCATTTATGATGTGACGACTTATAGTGAATTTTGTAACTAGCTCATCAAGATTGTAACTTGTTTAGCTAAATGAATTGTGGGGTTCGGTCCATTCATTTTCTTTCTTTATTATGCACCCCCATAATACCCATTCCGTGGGCGGTGATGTAAAGGATTACAGAGGCACATAATCGGTTCAGGAACTGAACCCTCTAGTTCGTTTAGCTAAGCAAATAACAATCTTTTGACGCTAGTTACAAAATTATAAATGTACACATACTTATGCATACATGTACATATACATACGTATACATATATACATACACATACATATTTAATCAACCAAACAAATACACACATCAGTAATCTTTTGTCACAAGTAATTCAACAAAAGGCTCACAACAGTCACTATAAAAGGCACTTTACGTCTATGAGGAGTCGCACAGTTACTAGTCTTGCTCCACACCCACCCAACTGGGCGGCAGCTTTACAGTCATTTGCTGCATACTTACCCAACTGGGCGGCAGCTTTACAGTCATGTGCTGCACACATACCCAACTGGGTGGCAGCTTTACAGTCATGTGCTCCACAGCCACCCAACTGGGCGGCAGCTTTACAGTCATTTGCTGCATACTTACCCAACTAGGCGGCAGCTTTACAGTCATGTGCTCCACACCCACCCAACTGGGCGGCAGCTTTACAGTCATGTGCATGCATTACCTACAGTAAGCAAATTTTGGATACTTCGCTAAGATTTCGGCCAGCACATCATTATGAATGAAGTACTTATACACATTTCATGGACACTATTGATGTTGTTATCTTTAAATTCCGCGATTTTTTCGCATTCCATTATATAATGACGCAAAGTATGCGAATAGTTCTGCTGACAGAGTATACATTTAGTCAAATCTACATCATCAGATGTTACAAATTCCCAGAGGTACTTGTAGCCGAGCCTAAACCTAGCAGTGGTAACATCTAGAAGTCTGCTAGCATTATTGGATGACCCATAGACTTGCGATTCATCAAAGTTTATACAATATTGTGAAATTGAGAGTCAGTGTTGTAACATAAATTGGTAAATCATAAATATTGTAAGTTAAGAATCTGATGCATGTGTGTGTGTTGGGGGGGGGGGTATACCCTTGGTAAGTGAGAGTGAAAAGTAACCTTACACGTTCTGCGGTCAATGTGGGGGGCGAGGGAGGGTGGGAGAGTCAAATCCACCCTCCAACATCTGGGTATAGTACCAGCAGCCTCCACAACACTCCATCAGCCTCCAGCTGATGCTTGTAGATGCCTCATCTAACCTCACCTATGTCACACATTAACCTACAGTTCCTGTGATAATTAAACTCATCACAGTGGCGTCTCACCAATATAAACTGTATTGGATTTTGTCCCGAAATAGCTATATGCTGACTGGACGTGTATGTATGTATGTATGAATGTATGAATGTATGTATGTATGTATGTATGTATGTATGTATGTATGTATGTATGTATGTATGTATGTATGTATGTATGTATGTATGTGTGTATTCCCAATCACGTTAAAGACTCCTCCTCTATCATCCAATTAAAAAGAAAAACAACTATGTACTAAATAATCAACTCCTTGTAACTTTAATTATGCCATCTTCCTATCTGCATTCAGACTGTGCCTACCATCATTATAGGTGATTATAACGCTAGGCATAGGAATATTGGTAATTCGCAGTTCAATAATCGTAACGGCAACCAACTGTTGTCACTATTAGGTAGCCACGATGATGCACAGATTGTGGGTGACCTTGAACCGACGAATATCTACGGGGGTATTCTTGATCTATGTCTCGGTTTCAACGTCTCCCACACCGTGTGCGCCTCGTCAATAGTGCCAGATATGGCGTCTGATCATCTGGCCATATTAGCCACTATAAGCATTGGCAGCTCTATCCTCCCTGGTGGAGTGTTCAAGCGGAAGAGGCTGGCTCTGCCCATCGATCAACGAGACAATTTTGTTGCCCATGTGTCAGATTGGTGCAGTTCATCTGAGCCTTCATCAGTTGAAGATTTTAACAATGAGCTCACAGGCACTATCGACCAGTTTATAGAATCACTTGATCCATCGTCCAGGCCACGTAACCCAAATTACACTGGTCATAGCACTTATGCTTATTATAATGATTCTAAATTGCATGCACTAAAACGCACTGCCAGAATAATTGGACCAGCTTATAGAAGGACCCGCACTGCTGAAATGCTTCGGCTCTTTCAAGCGGCTCTGGCAGAGGCCAGGGAACGTATGGTGGAGCTGAGGTAGACAGACTGGGAAACTTTTGTACGTGGTCTCAATTCTCACACGCCACTAAGTCGAGCATGGAAGGATATCAACAAGATCAAAGGGAAAAATGCTGCAGAGATCTCGTACCCTAATCCTCTGCACAGAGCAAATGAGCTTGTTGATGCTTGGGCCACGACTTTCAGCTTTGACAGTCTTACTCTACCCTCACAGAATGAATTAAATAATAGATATACTGATAGAGCAAGGCTCCTTGACTTTATGCGTCATCAAGAGGATGACTGTGACATGTTTTTTACTGAATACGAACTAGATTCTGCTCTACATAAAGGCAAAGCTACATCGCCCGGGGAGGATGGAGTTACTTACGGCATACTGCATATGCTTCTGTTAGTTCCAGGGAATCCCTTGCTTCAATTGTATAATATGAGCTATGTAACTGGGGAGCTTCCTAAGTCATGGACCAACAGTGTTATTATTCCCATTCCTAAACCTCACCAGCCGAGTGCTTTTCGCCCAATCTCCCTCACTAGTTGTCTCTATAAGTGTCTTGAGAGGATGTTCTCAACCGTCTCCTTTACAAAATTAATAATATGTTGTCTCCTTTACAAAATTAATAATATGTTGTCTCCCCAGATATATGGCTTTACGCATGGAAAAAGTGTACATCACTGTATTACCACATTCCTCACCCTGCATACTGATAGGTCATATACCACTTTCCTAGATCTTAAGTCAGCCTTTGACATTGCTAACCCACACGTCATTCTGAGAGAACTTGCTAAAATGAATGTAGGAGGATGGCTTCTACGATGGATAAGAGGCTATCTATCCAACAGGAAGTCATCTGTACTGTTCCAAGGGCATAGGCGTGTAACGAGAGATTTTGAACTTGGCACTCCACAGGGAGGTTTTCTCAGTCGTACTCTGTTCAATGTGTTAATCAATGCACTTTTAAACTTAGTAACTAGAAGGTCCAGCGAACACATCATTAGCTATGTGGATGATATACTGATCCACACCAATGGGTATACCAACACCCAAAATGTTCTGAACTCTGTATTGTACACATGTCAGGAACTATGATTAGTCATCTCAGTAGAGAAAACAAAGATCTTGAACCGACACCCACCTAGACGAGGTGGGGCCGTTCGCAAAATGCAGTTGGATGATGGCTCTCTGCTCGACTATGTTACCAGATACAAATACCTTGGTCTTGAGGTTCTACTGTACCGCAATGTTTTAGCCAGACTGGGTCGCCAATGTAGAGAGAGGCTCCGTGCTCTCAAGGCTGTGGCAGGCTGTGGCAGGCAAACACAACTGTACCGTACAGTGTTATATATTTATTTCAGTTTGAACAATTTTTAACATTAAAGAATAAATCCTTTAATTGGTTGAAATTGGTTTTAACATTCGAAATCTAATTTGTTGATGTTAAATAATATAAGGTTCAAATTTATTAAGATACATACTTTAAAAACTATTTCTATTTGATACCAACAGTATCACGTTAAGAGAAGCGTCTCGCCTTGCTAACCCAAGTATAAAATATATAAAGAAACGGTGCAACTGTACTGGTATCTGCAGTACAAATATATGTCCCTATTTAAAGAAAAAATAAACTGCACCAATCACTGCCTCTCCTCACACCAATGCAACAATAAGGAGAGTGATAACAGTGCTTCACATTCGACAATGTTAAATTATTTAACAGATGACGAGATAATGAACACTTGAACAAATGTACAGCTCTCTGACCTTCATATAAAATCTGCATGTGACCTCATCAAACAAAATGTGCCAAGCGTAGAAGGCCTTCATGACCCAGCGTTGTAGCGGGACCTCTCCTGGCCAGTTACAATTGGTGAATTTATTCAAATTATCCAAGTTGATGGTTGTCACTGGGTCACCGTTTCCAACATTGGAGTAACGGGACAAATTAACATATACGACACCAGGCATAAATTACCATCCAAATCTACTGAAGTTGTCTTGTATGCTCTTGCTAATTGCCAGGATACCTGGTTGACACCTGGTTGATGGGGTTCTGGGAGTTCTTCTACTCCCCAAGCCCGGCCCGAGGCCAGGCTTGACTTGTGAGAGTTTGGTCCACCAGGCTGTTGCTTGGAGCGGCCCGCAGGCCCACATACCCACCACAGCCCGGTTGGTCCGGCACTACTTGGAGGAATAAATCTAGTTTCCTCTTGAAAATGTCTTGGATGATAAGCTGATATGCAATGTAATGAATGTCAGCAGACACAGGGACTCAAGTATGAGTGGGGTATATGCTGCGGCGTTTGATGCATCACTTGCAAGTGGTGTAGATCCGGTGAACCTCATATGATATGCAGAATATGAGACAACATCTTCAAGAGAACTTTAAAGGAAAGTGTCTCATCTCATTCCCTGCAGCTCAGACACTGAGAAGAAAACGAATCATCCGGTCATGCTCGATGGAAGTGTACTGCATTTGCAGAAAGCCAAATGATTTGAAGCTGATGGTATGCTGTGACCGTTGCAATATTTGGCACCATGGATCATGTGTAGGTGTTACAGAATGTAATGATGATTCGTGGATTTGTTTCTTGTGCGCTAGCAAGTTGTGAATTATAATTTAAAATAATTAATACATTATTATTATTATTATTATTATTATTATTATTATTATTATTATAACTTTACCAAATGCTTTGCTGAATCAAATAATGTTATTACTTTCAATGTGTTACAATAGCATAATTAAGTGCTGCAAGTGTCAGGTCTTTTATATAGTCGGTATTTGTTATATTCTGTACTCTTTTTATGTTATTTAAATTTCAAATAGAAATAGTTTTTAAAGTATGTATCTTAATAAATTTGAACCTTATATTATTTAACATCAACAAATTAGATTTCGAATATTAAAACCAATTTCAACCAATTAAAGGATTTATCCTTTAATGTTAAAAATTGTTCAAACTGAAATAAATATATAACACTGTACGGTACAGCTGTGTTTAATTATGTTTTGTGATTCCTTTGGAAAAGGTATTTGTGCACCAAGTACTACTAGGTCAGTATGAGATATGCTGAATGTTGTCAATATACCATCTGAATACGCCTCACTTTGCGTTAATCATTGGACGTCCTAATGATTAAGGTCCCCAAAAGGACTTAATCAGACCTCAGTGGACATTTTTACTCTCAATCTCTCTCTCTCAGAGCATCCCCTTGTGTGATGTATGTGGGTGCTGAAGTTCAGTCTCTTGTCTATGTATAGGTGAAGGAACTTTCCATAATTGTTATTGCTAATGTTTACTTGTAATACTGGGTATACATCCGGTGTTCTTACCCTCGACCGCAGTGAGGGTAAGCCGCGGCCGTATGGTCCGAAACCCACAAATATTTACAATGGGGAGGGGGGGGATAACATTTCCTCTTCAAGCACGCGCACACAAATGAACTATGTTACTTAACTGGAAGCACTCGTACAACATAATTTACACGATTTCTCAGGATAATTATACTTCTTACCAGCATATATACAGTATAGTACCTAGGAGGTTCTCTTCAATGATATCTAAGATATTTAAAAGAACCCAAGCAAACTACTATGGAAATGTGCAGGACAAACATATCAATTGTGACACTAGCTCTCCACAAATGGCATTTTCTTAATTTAGAAACTGTACTTGTGGTCGATCTCGAACCCATGTTGTTGATGTGACGATGTATTATGAATTTTGTGGCTAGCTCCTCAAGATTGTAACTTGCTTAGATAAATAAATTGTGTGTTCAGTCCCTGAACCCATTATGTGATAAATTAACTAAACTAAAAACTATAGTATGGCGACGAAACCTGAACTGCATAATGTAAATAGGGATTAACCAGAAAAAGATATAGGTGAACAATAACACCAGGTAACTGTAAAGCTGCCGCCCAGTTGGGTGGGTGTGGAGCACATGACTGTAAAGCTGCCGCCCAGTTGGGTGGGTGTGGAGCACATGACTGTAAAGCTGCCGCCCAGTTGGGTGGGTGTGGAGCACATGACTGTAAAGCTGGCGCCCAGTTGGGTCGGTGTGGAGCACATAACTGTAAAGCTGCCGCCCAGTTGGGTGGGTGTGGAGCACATGACTGTAAAGCTGCCGCCCAGTTGGGTGGGTGTGGAACAAGACTAGTAACTGTGCGACTCTTCATAGATGTAAAGTGCCTTGTATAGTGACTGTTGTGAGCCTCTTGTTGAATCACTTGTGACACAAAAGATTACTGATGTGTGTATTTGTGTGGGTCATTAAATATGCATGTGTATGTATATATGTATATGTACATGTATGCATAAGTATGTGTACATTAATAATTTTGTAACTAGCGTCAAAAGATTGTTATTTGCTTCGCTGAACGAACTAGAGGGTTCAGTTCCTGAACCGATTATGTGCCTCTGTAAACCTTTACACCACCGCCCACGGGATGGGTATTATGGGGTGCATAATAAAGAAAGAAAATGAATGGACCGAACCCCACAATTCATTTAGCTAAGCAAGTTACAATCTTGATGAGCTAGTTACAAAACTCACTATAAGTCGTCACATCATAAATGGGTTCGAGATGGACCACAAGTAGTGCATTACATAATTTATCAGTATTGTGCAGCCTGTGATCCCCGCCAGGCTGGATACTGATACCTAGGTAGTTTTCATGTGTCCGGACACAGGCGATAAGGTGGTATTATTTATTTAACTTAAGAGATATATATTTTTAAATGTTGTCACATTAACGGCTACATCTTCCTTTCTTCTGACATAGATTTTTAAGATTAATTAAAATATATGGAAACTAATTATACAATTTATTGGCTGGTGTGCAGGGCTTCACACTCTCAGAGCTAGCCATCAAGTAACTATCAAAACGCATATATTTTCGTTTTCACTTCAGTTATATTTATGACAAAGGATTTTAAATGTAGCCTATATTTCTACGTTTCTGATGACATAAATACTTTCGTTAATTACAATATCTAGATCAAACTAACATTGATTTTCAAAAGGTTGTATATTTTCCATCAATGGAGAGCATCAGCCAAGAAGCCTTCTTTAAAATATGAATATCTTTCCTCACCCAATAATATCTAATCTCTGAATAAAACGCAAAAAACGACTTGATTGTAACCTATCCACCGCTGCCCATTTGATGGGGGAGAGGGGGTTATGTGTAGGATAAACATATCAATTGTGACACTAGCCCTCCATATATGTCAGTTGCTTAAATTATAAACTGTACTTGTGGTCGGTCTCGAGCCCATTGTTGATGTGACAATGTGCATTGACTTTTGTAACTAGCTTATCAAGATTATAACTTGCTTGGCTATATGAATTGTGGGGCTCAGTCCCTGAGCCCATTATGTGCCTCTGTAACACTCCACTATCGCCCATAGGATGGGTATGGGGTGCATAATAAATGAACTAAACTATGCTCTGCCTTTTTGATAGCATATACAATTATAAGCCTTATTTGTGAATCTCAATTAATTAAACAAGGCGATGAGTCACAATAACGTGGCTGAAGTATGTTGACCAGACCACACACTAGAAGTTGAAGGGACGACGACGTTTCGGTCCGTCCTGGACCATTCACAATCCACTTGAGAATGGTCCAGGACGGACCGAAACGTCATCGTCCCTTCAACTTCTAGTGTGTGGTCTGGTCAACTTAATTAAACAATATATCACAGAGCCTGTAGGGTTCGGTGAGATGAGCGAAGAGACATGGGAGATTTTACATAAGTACAGTACATGGTAGTTTAAGTAGCGAACGCATGTCAACGAATAACGAGTATATATAACAAAACTATTGTCCTATGAAGTCGATTTGAAGTTAGTGATAGACACCAATGTGTAGCCATCAATAATATAACCTCTCCCATTCTACCAATAACTGTTGGAGTGCCACAGGGCAGCATCTTGGGGCCTCTTCTATTTCTTATATACATCAATGGTCTGCCTAATGTGTCTAACATTCTGAAACCTATTTTGTTTGCTGATGATGCTACCCTCATCTACTCCAACCCCAACCCACATACACTAAATGATGTTGTTAATAATAAACTAAAAAAAGTCCACTTATGGATGTCAACCAACAAACTAACACTTAACATAGAAAAGACCTACTACATCCTATTTGGAAGCAAATCTACAAATGCAATTCAGCTTCAGATAGACAATGTAAATATTAGCAATAAAAATGATGGAAAGTTTCTTGGCCTATTCCTAGACAAGAGACTCAGTTTCAGTACCCACATACAACACATAACTAAGAAAGTCTCTAAAACAGTTGGTATATTCTCCAAAATCAGATATTATGTACCTAACTCTGCTCTCATCTCTCTATATTATGCACTAATCTATCCCTATCTCAACTATGGTATCTGTGCATGGGGTTCAACCACTGCAAACCACCTCAAGTCCATCATCACCCAGCAAAAATCTGCTATCAGAATAATATCAAATTCTGCTTTCAGACAACACACAGCCCCCTTGTTTAACTCCCTAAACATGCTAAACATAATCTCACTCCATAAATTCTCTTGTGTCAACTACATTTACAAAACCCTGTTCTTAAATGCAAATCCTGCTCTGAAACTCTTCCTGGACAGATGTAATAGGACCCATTATCACCACACAAGAAATAAATATCTCTTTGATATCCCCAGAGTTAAACTTAATCTGTGTAAACACTCTATGCAAATAAAGGTACCCAGTTTATGGAACTCACTCCCTACTGAATTGAAAAGCTGTCCAACTTTTACATCATTCAAAATCAATACTAAAAGGTATCTAATTTCATCTTCATAGTTTTTCACTTATTGCCTTAAAATTGCACTGTATCTATTGCTACCCAATCTCCCAACCTTTATGTTCCCAATTTGAACATCTTTACCATTGTCATCATTGCTGTCTTCTTATATGTGCTGCCAATCTGCTGTATGGTGTTTATAAATCTTGTTTATCTGTATCTTTTGCTACCCAGTCTCCCAATCTTTATGTACCCAATCTGAACATCTTTACCATTGTGATCATTGCTGTCTTATATGTGCTGTCAATCTGCTGTATGGTGTCTATTAATCTTGTTTAAATTACTAATCAAGCTGTCAATGTAATCAATCAGAGCTTTAATATAACAATGTGCTTTAATATACTTACTAAGCTCTCTCATCTCATTTTTCTCTTGCAATGTATCTTTGTCATTTATCAATTCTGATAGAAATTACCTACTTAAAATTATCTGTTAGATTAAGGACCTGCCCGAAACGCTGCGCGTACTAGTGGCTTTACAAGAGTGTAAATACTGTACTCTCCAATGTATTCTCACAAACCCAATGTACCTTCTTGTATACATATAAATAAATAAATAAAATAAATAAATTTAACTTCCAAACATATATTTTTTAATAAATGTTAAATGTTTTCTGACTAGTTATGTTAGATTTTATTAAAAATATGTATTCTACTTGTTAACATTATAATTTAAATTTGTGATAATTTGTGCAGAGAAGTGCGACAACTGGATATGCCAACAAACACTTTCCAAACAACGATATATCTTGGATAAGTCGCTCCACAACATTGACGCTTGGACCGTCGACTTCCTTTGATGCTACTTATTTACTTATTTCATAATGAAATTACATTAGTTTGGAGTAAATATATGTTTTCTCATGTTCTGCATTCAGCACCCACATTATAGTGAGTATATATACCATATTACTTCATTACCTAAATAATGCTAGGAGGGTTTGAGTAGCTTTGGGTCTTTAGTGGACAGAATCCCCAATAGATGGGGCGAGAGTCGCCCCATCTCTCTCGCCCGAGCAAGAGTCGAAACTTAATTTAAAATTGATATATCTTTGTTCTCGAACATGATATATTTCATTTGGTGCAATCATAATAATGTTCATATCTCGGTCTTTCTGAGGCATATAAGATTTTAGGCTTTATTAGCGTATCTTTGTTAATTATACAATATATCGGCAAGTGCGTAGGCGTCTGCACTCCATGCCCGACAAGCTACTGAGCGCTACTATAAAAACATATGTATCTTCACTTGAGCTATAAATATGTCTATTGTAATGTATTGAAAATGAAGCTCTTATTTCTATCTTGCTTAAGACATATAAAACATTTGTGTTTATTAACGAATTTACGTGAAATAAACATTGATCTGAGAGAGAGTTGTTCTGTCGTTTAGTCTGTACGGGGTGGGAGCTCCGTAATTTTTAAAATACATGTATCTTCATTAGAACTTTAAATATGTCTATGGTAAAGTGTTTAATGTGAAGCTTATATGTCTGCCTTTCTTGAGACATATAAAACACATATGTTTATTAACGAATTCACGTAAAATAAACATTGTTCTGCGAGAGAGTTGCTCGGTCGATCGATCTGTCTGGGGTCGGAGCTCGGCTATTATAAAAATACACGTATCTTCGCTTATTAATTTAAATATACCCATGGTAAGGTATTTAGAATGAAGCTTATATTTCTATCTTTCTTGTGACATATAAAATTCTTACGTTTATTAAGAAATCTGCGTGAAATAGGCATGGTTCTGAGATGAATGCTGCGGTTTTCGAGCTCGACGCGCGACAATGGACGCCATACACATTCAGTGGGTGTTATTGGACCCCATACCCATTCTATGGGTGGTTGGAGCCCCATACTCATTCTATGGGTGGGTGGAGCCCCATACCCATTCTGTGGGTTGTAGTGGACGCCATACTCATCCTGTGGGTGGTATTGAACCCCATACCCTTCCTGTGGGTGGATGTGGTCCCCATACTCATCCTGTGGGTGGATGTGACCCTCATACCTATCCTGTGGGTGGTATTGGACCCCTTACCCACCTAACAGGTGGTAGTGGACAATATACCCATCCTAGCTATAATTGGTATAGTAGACACAATAATATCCTGTTTGCAGTAGTTTACCCCATAGACATTCCAACGTAACATCGTTTTCTGTTAGCGTTCCTACAAAACATCCTTTAAAGATTTGTAAAGCACAAACTATGGTATATAATATTGATTGACGAAGGACTGTTATTCTATGTAATAATTTTTAGTGCTTATTATAATTTACTAAGAACAACTAATATTTCTCAAAACAAAACTACGAGCCTTCAATAGGAAGTAGCTGAACTGTAATATTCTAAGAGCATGGACAATAGTAGGTAAATTTCACAACCCATGTGGGATCTGAAAACTACAATTTTCCTTATAATTGAACCAATCACGACTATTCTGCTATCTAGGTGTACGGACGGGTACTGTGAAACGTAAATTGGTACGTGAGGAAGAGTTTGAGCCTTAGAAAAAAAGTAACTGGGAATATATCACATATTTACTAATTCATATTCAACATATTGACTTTAGGCATTAGGTCATATATGTGCTGTCTTGTGTGAGAACGGGTTGATTTTCTGACATCGTAATGTTTTATTCCTTTTTTCATTAACCAGTTAGTTTTATACAAATAAATCGTGTTAGTAAGCAAGTTCTAGCTCACGTTCCCCGCCTTAGTCCCCTGTCGTATAATGAATACTAACAGTCCAATCCCTCTAAAATTTAAATAATCATATTTCAAACGTAGTTCAATACAGTAATTTAGTTACCGAGCTCCAGCTCTTGTCCTCCACCTTAGTTCCCTCGCACATCTTCGTTATTAACCATTATTTTTCATGAAATTTTAACCCGCCATACTTATAACTGTGTAAGTAAAGATTACACATTTACCAAACTCTAGCTCTTGTCCTCCGCTTTAACTCTCTCTCGTATCTTCCTTAATACCTATTCAAATTCCCCGAAATTTTTACCAGCTGTTTTTCAGACATAGTTTAGTAAATGCAAACAGTTACCGAACTCTAGCTCTTATCCTCCACCTTAGCTCTCTCTCGTATCTTCGTTAATACCTAATCAAATTCCCTGAAATTTTAATCCTCTGTATTTCAGACACAGTAAATAAGATCAAGTCCATTACCGAGCTCCAGCTCTCGTCCCCCAACTTAGTTCTCTTTTGTATCTTTTTAAATAACCCATCAATTCCCCTGAAATTTTTACCCTCTGTATTTCAGACACCGTAAATAAGATCAAAACAGTTATCGAGCTCCAGCTCTCGTCCCCACCTTAGTTCTCTCCCGTATATTATTAAATAACCCATCAATTTCTCCAAAAAATTTTACCCTCTGTATTTCAGATATAGTAAATATGATGTAAACAATTATAAAACTCTAGCTCTTGTCCTCTGTCCAAGTTCACTCCTGTAAATTCATTACTATCAGTCAGAATCCCCCTGAGATTTAAACACTCAACTACATTTTCAGACCCCCTGCAAATAAATCAAAAGCAAATTATCGAGTTCCAACTCATGTTCTTCACTTAGTTCAATGTTCATCAAATTATTTCAGATCAAGCCTATCTCCAGTCTATCAAAGTAAACATCATTTCCTTTAATACCCTTTTTGTACTCAGCTCTGTAATATTCACAGTCATATAACACCTTACCTTCAATACCTTTTGTTTACCCAAGTAAGCAATAATCACACGGTCAAAATCTCACCGTACACTTTCCCTCCCTTACCTTCTCTTCCCCAACTTATCCAATCTTCAATAATCCTACTGTATTTGCATATTTTCTCTATATTCAGCTGTGTTCTTCACATTTTTCCATGTTTTCTGTGTTCATTTTATGTTCTACAAATGTTCACAGCATGCTCAGTTCAAATTTTTTTTGCCGTTTTCCCCGTATATTCACTATGTTCTTTGTCATGTTTTTCATGTACATCATAAGTTCTCTGTATAACTTTTATACTCAATATTCATGTTCTCAATGTTCTTAGCTTGTTCTTCACATGTTCAGTGTTCATTCTTTGTATTCCCTATGTTCCTTATCATGTCTTCATATTCTCTATAAGTTCTTATTCCCTGCATGATCACTCTATTCATCAACTTTTTCTTACATGTTTTCTGTGTTCACCGTATGTTCACTATGTTCTTTGTCATGTTTTTCATGTACATCATATGTTCTCTGTATAACTTTTATACTCAATATTCATGTTCTCAATGTTCTTAGCTTGTTCTTCACATGTTCAGTGTTCATTCTTTGTATTCCCTATGTTCCTTATCATGTCTTCATATTCTCTATAAGTTCATATTCCCTGCATGTTCACTCTATTCATCAACTTTTTCTTACATGTTTTCTGTGTTCACCGTATGTTCACTGTGTTCATTCTCCTACGTAACCTCAATTTTTTTATGTTCTTTGTTTCTTTAAACCAATTTGTTTCTTCCATTCACTAACTAGTTCTTTGTCAAATAATATTATACTGCAATACAGTTCCCTCAACAATTTTAGTCACCCAGTTTTATTTGCAAAACTATGTCAAAGTAATTCTCGTAGTCAACTTAATAGTTCTACCAACCCTGTTCTTAAACAAATCTACACTTTATTCAGTTCCAAATTTACAAAGACAAACCTTTCTCGTAACTTCTTAACTAAAAATCTTTCGCCAATCAACTAAAACTTAGTCACTTTCCTCATTTCTTAACTAAAAGTACTCATCAGTCAACTAAAAAATAGCTACTTCATCATGTTTCCCTGTCGTTTCTTAACTGAAATATCACTTCTCTCATCTGAAAAGTAGTCATGTGTAGCCTCTTTCCAACACTGTTCTTAACTAAAGTAACCTTTCACTTCGCTAAAATAGTCATATTCGTCATTGTTCCTAACTAAATTATATGTCGTTAAGTAAGAAAAATAGTCAAATGTAACTTTTTCAGCACTTTCGTAAAAATTATATGTCGTTAAGTAAGAAAAATAGTCAAAGACGCTCTTCGAAACATCAAGTAGTTACTCAAAGACGTCAAAGTTAATCTAAGAATCATCTTTCATCAAAAAGTATTTTCTCGTTCATCAGAGAATCTTTCTAAGACATCTTCGTTCATTATAGTTAATCTCAGAGGCGTAAAAGTTATTCTCAGAGCTATCAAACTTATTCTCGATGCCATCAAAAAGTTATTCTCAAACACATAAAAGTTATTCTCAGAGCTATCAAACTTGTTCTCAAAGTCATCAAAGTTATTCACAGTGTCATCAAAGTTATTCTGTAACTCACTTTTGTTCATTAAAGTTAATTTCTATGTTATAAAAGTTATTCTCAGAGACATCTAAAGTTAATCTTGCTCATCAAAGTTGTTCTCTAAGACATAAAAGTTATTCTCAGAGACATCTAAAGATAATCTTGCTCATCAAAGTTGTTCTCTAAGGCATAAAAGTTATTCTCAGAGTCATCAAAAGTTGTTCTCTAAGACATCAAAGATGTTCTCTAAATCATAAAAGTTATTCTCAGAGCTATCAAAAATTATTCTCGATGCCATCAAAAGGATTTTCTCGTTCATCAAAGTTAATCTCAGAGTTAACAAAGGTAATCTCTAACTCACTTTCGTTCAACATATTAATTCTCTAAGTCCTCAAAGTTATTCTCTAAGACAACAAAGGTATTCTCTGAGGCATGAAAGTTATTCTCAGAGACATAAAAGTTATTCTCTAAGTAACCTTTTCGTTCGTCAGAGAAACTTTCTAAGACATCTTCGTTCATTAAAGTTAATCTCAGAGGCATAAAAGTTATTCTCAGAGCTATCAAACTTGTTCTCAAAGTCATCAAAGTTATTCCAAGAGCCGTCAAAGTTAATCTAAGACATCATCTTTCATCAACGATATTCTCTCAAAGCCATCAATGTTCTTCTCTAACTAACTTTTGTTCATCAAAGTTTATCTCAGAGATAACAAAGGCAATCTCTAACTCACTCTCGTTCATCAAAGATGTTTCAAAGACATCAAAGTTAATCTCAGAGTTATCCAAAGATATTCTCATGTTCACAAAAGTTATTCTGAGCTATCAAAGTTATCTCAGACATCTTCGTTCATAAAAGTTATTCTCAGAGACATCTAAAGTTGTTCTCTAAGACACCTTCGTTCATCAAAGAAACTCTCCTTCTTCCATCATGTTATTCTTTAAGACATCTTCAGTCATAAAATTTTCTCTCCAAAATGTAACTAGTTCAGCTTTTGATACCAAACCTGCACTTCTGTTAAAATATATTTCCTTAGTCGCTTTACCCTAAAACTGTTTTCTGAACTACACTGTTCAAACCTACGTAACCTATCCTCTCCACCCAATGTTACTTACTTACTTAACTTAACCTGCTCAACCTAACTTTACCTATCCTACCTTACCTTACCAATCTTACCTAACTTTACCTATCTTACCTAACTTACATAACCTAACCTAACTTATCCTGCTTAACCTAACTTACCTAACGTACCTAACTTAACCTGTATAACCTAACCTAACTTACCTTACCTTACCTATCTTACCTATCTTACCTAACTTAACCTAACTTTACCTATCTTACCTTACCTTACCTATCTTACCTAACTTAACCTGCATAACCTAACTCTACCTATCCTAACATAACTTACCTTACCTTACCTATCACACCTAACTTACCTAACCTTACCTAACTTATCCTGCTTAACCTAACTTACATAACTTAACCTAACCTAACCTGCATAACCTAACTTTACCTGTCCTAACTTAACTTACCTTACCCTACCTATCATACTTAACTTACCTAACCTTACCTAACTTACCTTACCTTACCTAACTTATCTAACTTAACCTAACTTACCTACATTTACCTAACTTATCCTGCTTAACCTAACTTACATAACTTAACCTAACCTAACCTGCATAACCTAACTTTACCTGTCCTAACTTAACTTACCTTACCTTACCTATCATACTTAACTTACCTAACCTTACCTAACTTACCTTACCTTACCTAACTTATCTAACTTAACCTAACTTACCTACATTTACCTAACTTATCCTGCTTAACCTAACTTACATAACTTAACCTAACCTGCATAACCTAACTTTACCTGTCCTAACTTAACTTACCTTACCTTACCTAACTTACCTGCTAAACCTAACTTTACCTATCCTAACACGACTTACCTTACATTACCTATCTTACTTAACTTAACCTGCACAACCTAACTTTACATATCCTAACTTACCTTACCTATCTTACCTAACTTTACCTATCTTACCTAACTTACATAACCTAACCTAACTTATCCTGCTTAACCTAACTTACCTATCTTACATAACTTTACCTATCGTAACATAACTTACCTTACCTTACCTATCATACCTAACTTACCTAACCTAACCTAACTTATCCTGCTTAACCTAACTTACCTACATTTACCTAACTTAACCTGCTTAACTTAACTTTACCTATCCTAACTTAACTTACCTAACTTAATCTAACTTACCTAACTTAACCTAACTTATCCTGCTTAACCTAACTTACCTACATTACCTAACTTAACCTGCTTAACCTAACTTTTCCTACCTTACCTAACTTAACCTGCTTAACCTAACTTACATAACTTAACCTAACCTAACCTTATCTTACCTATCCTAACCTAACCTAACTTGCTTTACCTAACTTAATCTTACATTCCCAAACTGATGTATCCTAACTTATCTAGTCCAACCAGACATGATCTAACTTACATAATTATTCTTGCTTGTCTTTTGTGTTTCATCAATCACTGTCTCATATTCATTTACTCATTTCAAGGGTTAATTTCTCAAATGGACATTTTTGCATTTCAAGTGTTATTTGTTTAAGATTGGGTGCTTAACCATTTCAAAGGATTTTTGTTATATATGGGAATTTACTCGTTTCAAGGGCTAATTTCTCAAATGGTCATTTTTGCAGATCAAGGGTTATTTGTTAAAGTTCGTCAAGTTGCTCATAAGTTGTATTTATTATGTTTGTTATCATTTATTCTTATTCCCCAACCCCTTAACCTAACCTCTTGTAATCTTAGTGTATTTAGTAGGTTCTATCATATGTTCTTATTTCCCCAACCCTTTAACCTAACCTTTCAGATGTAGTTTATTGTGTTTTTTGACGTATTTGTTGAATATATTATCCTTTTCCTAACCTTTCAGATGTAGTTTTGTTTCTTTCAGATGTAGTTTGGGATTCTGACTGATAGTAGTGAATTTACAGGAGTGAACTTGGACAGAGGACAAGAGCTAGAGTTTTATAATTGTATACATCATATTTACTATGTCTGAAATACAGAGGGTAAAAAATTTTGGAGAAATTGATGGGTTATTTAATAATATACGAGAGAGAACTAAGGTGAGGACGAGAGCTGGAGCTCGATAACTGTTTTGATCTTATTTACGGTGTCTGAAATACAGAGGGTAAAAATTTCAGGGGAATTGATGGGTTATTTAAAAAGATACGAAAGAGAACTAAGTTGAGGGACGAGAGCTGGAGCTCGGTAATGGACTTGATCTTATTACTGTGTCTGAAATACAGAGGATTAAAATTTCAGGGAATTTGATTAGGTATTAACGAAGATACGAGAGCTAAGGTGGAGGATAAGAGCTAGAGTTCGGTAACTGTTTGCATTTACTAAACTATGTCTGAAAAACAGCTGGTAAAAATTTTGGGGAATTTGAATAGGTATTAACGAAGATACGCGAGAGAGCTAAAGCGGAGGACAAGAGCTAGAGTTTGGTAAATGTGTAATCTTTACTTACACAGTTATAAGTATGGCGGGTTAAATTTTCATGAAAAATAATGGGTTAATAACGAAGATGTGCGAGGGAACAAAGGTGGAGGACAAGAGCTGGAGCTCGGTAACTAAATTACTGTATTGAACTACGTTTGAAATATGATTATTTAAATTTTAGAGGGATTGGACTGTTAGTATTCATTATACGACAGGGGACTAAGGCGGGGAATGTGAGCTAGAACTTGCTTACTAACACGATTTATTTGTATAAAACTAACTGGTTAATGAAAAAAGGAATAAAACATTACGATGTCAGAAAATAGCTGAACTGAATGAAAGGAGAGAGAGAGAGGGTGGAGGGACGGTCCAGATATTATTATGGAGAAGATAAGATAAGATTACCGAGGTGACCTACATGAAGAGTCTGGCTGGCCAGGCGTAAGGTAAATAAAGGTGACGCGAGAGATTGTGAGGTAAGGGGGGGGAGGGAGGGGGTGTGAGGTACAAGCGGGAGAGGCAGGGGGAGGGAAAACCCTGGCCCGCACAGAACATTTGGGACCTGAAAACCCTGGCCCGCACAGGTGATTTTCTAAATTTACCTGCAAACCATGGCTCACACAGACGGATTTTGTAAGTTGAAAACAGGTAAAATATGTCCGTAGAGTTCTCCTGGAAATGCCGGCTCTTAAACGCGAATTTGAATTTCTCCCATAAGACCTTAACAAACTTCTAAGTCTCGGAAATTATTTTTCTCATAAGAATTCCATACTTCTAAAATTTCGGAAATTATTTTCCTCATGAGAAATCCTTAATCCCAAATCTGTGAGTCCCCAAATTCACCTGAAACCCCCCAAGCGCTACACTTGATATTTTAAATTTACCTGAAAACCCCCAAGCGCTACACGTGATTTTTTTTCCCAGAAAAAAAAATCACCTGTGGCGCTTACCCCCTACTACTTGTGTGTAGTGTACGTGTAGTGTGTGTGTAGTGTATGTGTAGTGTGTGTGTAGTGTATGTGTAGTGTGTGTGTAGTGTACATGTAGTGTACGTGTAGTGTATGTGTAGTGTACGTGTAGTGTGTGTGTAGTGTATGTGTAGTGTACATGTAGTGTATGTGTAATGTACGTGTAGTGTGTGTGTAGTGTACGTGAAGTGTACGTGTAGTGTATGTGTATGTGTTGTGTATGTGTAGTGTATGTGTAGTGTGTGTGTATTGTACGTGTAGTGTATGTGTAGTGTGTGTGTAGTGTATGTGTAGTGTATGTATAGTGTATGTGTAGTGTATGTGTGTAGTGTAGTGTATGTGTGTGGTGTAGTGTACGTAAAGTGTACGTGTAATGTATGTGTAGTGTATGTGTAGTGTACGTGTAGTGTATGTGTAGTGTGTGTGTAGTGTATGTGTAGTGTATGTATAGTGTGTGTGAAGTGTGTGTGTAGTGTATGTGTAGTGTACGTGTAGTGTATGTGTAGTATATGTGTAGTGTGTGTGTAGTGTACGTGTAGTGTATGTGTAGTGTACATGTAGTGTACGTGTAGTGTGTGTGTAGTGTACATGTAGTGTACGTGTAGTGTGTGTGTAGTGTACGTGTAGTGTGTGTGTAGTGTATGTGTAGTGTGTGTGTAGTGTACGTGTAGTGTACGTGTAGTGTACGTGTAGTGTGTGTGTAGTGTATGTGTAGTGTACATGTAGTGTATGTGTAGTGTACGTGTAGAATGTGTGTAGTGTACGTGAAGTGTACGTGTAGTGTATGTGTAGTGTGTGTGTAGTGTACGTGTAGTGTGTGTGTAGTGTATGTGTAGTATATGTGTAGTGTGTGTGTAGTGTCTAGTGTTATGATCTCAGCCTACAGGAGAAACGAGTCTCCCTCCTTGAGAGTTATTCGTCAAGCCTGACCTGATTAGAAGGTCTAGCGAATATTGAAGTGATAACGCATATGTAAAATAGTTGCTTGGATATGTATAACAGTTTGAGATCATGGGCAATGAAGAAGAAAACAGATAAATGACTGGCGAGGAGATGTGGACATTTTGCTGGAGGCGTGAGGCTCGCTTCCGGAGGACCTTGACCTCACTTGAGTGCCAGACATCGCAGGGGGAAGCCGCGCTCCATTTGAGCTCCCGCCAGAAGGGAACCCCTAGTGATATATCTCGAAGAGAAGAGAAGTGTGTAGACGTGCCAGCTGTGGAACCGAGCTGGGAACGTTGTGGTATCAAGTCCTGGTCGACGAGCAGAGTTTAATAAGCTACTCAGAGGCATTTTCGTGGGCTGTGTGGAGCGCCCTGACCAGACGCCGTCAGAGGAAAAGCGCCCTCGATCAGTTAATCTGTGGTTTGTCTTTTGGGGGAAGAAGTTGCTGAGAACTTCGAAGCCAGCAGATGAAGTAGCTGATGAGACTCCAAGGTAGTGGAGCAGAGGACCTCGAGCTGTGAGGAGAAGCAGCAGTGAAGAGGAGTGTCACGTGCTTCTGTATAGGTGGAGAAGCACCATAGTTGCTCGGGGAAACTTCATGGTGTAGCAGCCAAGAGAGCTGTGGAGGACCCTAGCAGAAGGGTGAAGCACCGTAGTTGCTCAAGGAAACTTCATGATAGCAGCCTGGAGGAGCTGCAGAGGATCCTGGTAGTGAAGCCCGGAAGAACCTAAGGATATTAGGGTAGTGAACTTCCAGAGGTGGAAGGGGAAGTTCTGGTGGATTACTTATAGGGAGTTGATAGTGTTTGGTTGTCATTAGCGTGCAAGACGCAGTGAGAGGTGAGTGACTGTTGGCATTCTTATGTCAAGGAGTTTTTTATACTGAAGTATCAATGAACATTTATACTGGTATATGTTATTGCATTCAAATGCTGATTTTCTATATATATATGTTATCTTGCTGATGGTGCAACAGTGTATGTAGGCTTCATCAACTTTAGGAGGTTGATAGTATCAGGTGGTGAACCAGGAGATAGGATACCACTTGATAAGCTGATAATAGAGTTCTGAGGGTGTTGGAGTGCAACCTGATTGTGATATTATAGAGTATAGGATTCATTATTATTATATGTGTGTATGTATCGTGTATGTGCTTTGTCCAGTAAATGTGTCACAATTTGCTGGTGTTTGCCCTTGTCCTAGTGAGGCTTCCCAGGAGGTAGTAAAGAAGGAGAGAGAGAGAGAAAGAACCAAGAACCACTGCCATGGACAGGGTAGGAGGTAATACTAGTAAGTCATAGGGGATTGAGGAGATCATATCTCATAAGGAGAGAGTGGGGAGTCACAGCGGCTCAAGTGGGTGTTTGCACGTGACAACGAGGCTAAGTGTTGGAGCCGCATCCCCTAAACGTGTGACGTTGAGCCCCTCTCCAAGAGCCAGAAGCGCCAAGGGTGATCTCCTAGTATAAGCACTCTGCCGAGTTGTGAGTTGGGTTGTCCATAGAGAAGGATCAACGACGACAACACCAACCAACCCACAGTCTGTAATAAATTGGGGGCCTGTGTCCGGGAGAGTGAACTGACACACCCACACCCTGTCCAAGAGTGGATTTGTACACCCCTGCTGAGATAAACTGTGTGACCGCAGGTGTATACTCTCTCTCTTGGGAAGACTCACAGGACAAAGATGGATAAGGTGCAAGCGTTTGTGGAGTCAGGCAAGCCTGAGGACTTGGAAGGTTGCACGAGGGATCAATTGAAACAAATAGCAGAAAAATGTGGCCTTAGGTTGAAAGCATCTAAAGTAGCTGGGATGAAGGATGAGATCCTGAGGCAGTTAAGAGCCAAAAATGAAGCGGCAGAGCAAGGAGCCCAAAAAGGAGCTGAAAGTGGAAAGGAGGATGATGGGCAGGATGAAGTGAGATCCCAGGGATCGAGTAGGAGCAGCAAGAGTAGCCGCAGTAGCGGGAGTAGCCGAAATAGGAGCTTGGAGAGATTCCAGTTAGAGCTCCAGATGCAGCAACAACGAGAGGACAAGGAGAGACAGTTCCAGCTGGAAAAGATGAAATTAGAACTCCAGATGAAAAATGAAGCAGAGAAGGAAAAAGAAAAAACCAGACTGGAAATAGAAAAAGAGAAAGCAAGACTAGAGGTGGAGAAAGAAAAAGAGAAAACCAGAGTAAGAGAACTGGAGTTGGAACAGGAGAAAGAAAAAGCCCAAGTCGAAAAAGAAAAAGAGAGAACAAAACAAATGCAGATAGAAGCGAATAGAACCTTGGCTGAGCAAAGGATTGAACATGGGTTGCCAGAGAGCACCACCCAGGTATCACACCCACCAGATGTTAGGGTTAGGGAGAAGGACATTCCCTTGTTTGTTCCCGAAGAGGCAGAGAGCTTTTTCGAGCACTTTGAAAAAGTAGCCAGTATCAAGGAGTGGCCACAGGAGGAATGGGCCCAGCTGGTCCAGTTAAGATTGACCGGTGCAGCCAGGGAGGCATACACCCAATTGTCACTGGAAGAGTGCCAGGATTATGCCACGGTAAAGAGCAGCATATTGCGCTCGTTTCAGTTAACCCCAGAAGCTTATAGAAAGCGTTTCAGAGAGATGGTGAAAGTTGGAGCATGTACGTTTGCTGAGACAGCAAGGGATCTGGAAAGACGATTCCAGAAGTGGATTGAGGCTGCTGGAGTTGGATCTTACGCTGACCTGAAGCAACTGATGGTCATGGAGAAGTTCTTGGAGATGATGCATCCCGAAACAAAGTTCAAGATCCAAGAAGCAAGGATAAAGGAGGTGAAAGATGCCGCAGATAGGGCGGATATGATTACTGAAGCATACAAGAGCTTAAGAGAGAACAGAGTAAGAAGCGAGGCGAGACGCAGAAATAGCAGACCCAGTGGAGTCTGGGGAGGAAGAAGTTTTGGGGGGCAGACAAGCAGACCAGCTAGTTTTAAGCCCCAGGAAGGAAAGTTGCCGAGTCCGCCTGCTGGAGGTAAGCAGGAAAATAAAAATGTGCAGAGGAGACAAGAGTCCAATGAAGCTCCACAGAGTATGAGTAGTACATCTGGCCCGAGGAACTCCAATACGAGTGGGCAGAGTCAGAGCCACTCGGGGGCGTATAGGAGAGATTTCTCCCAAATGAGATGCTACAAGTGCAACAGATCAGGTCACATGATGCGAGATTGTCGGCAGGGCAAGAGAGTCGTGGCCCTGACGACATGTGATCCCCGGAAGAAGTACGTTGATGTACAACAAGACAAACCACAGAAGGTAGATTTGATGAACGAGCGGTATAGGCCGTTCATTAGTAAAGGTTGGGTCGCATAGAAGGTCAACCCGAGGTGGAGGTTAGTATCCTCAGGGATACTGGAGCCAATCAGAGCTTGATTCTGAGAGGCCTAATAAGAAATGATCGACTGTTAGCTGGCAGTAGGAGGATAAAGGTTCATGGGTTGTTGTCTAAGAGTGACATGCCCGTGTGTGCTGTCCAGTTGAAGTCAGATTATTTGTCGGCGGAGGTGATGTTGGGAGTGTGCCCCAACATACCTGTTCCAGGAGTCCAAGTGATCCTGGGGAACGACTTGTGTGGGTCCAAGGTGCTGCCAGAGCTGATAGTAAAAGCTGTGCCGGAGGTGAACCAGAAGGACCGCGGTACAAGTGGAACGCCGGACAAGATAGATCTAGCCAGCATCCTTGAAAATGAGGCAGAGGACAGTCAAGTCATCGTATACCCGGCCTGTGTAGTGACAGAGTCGGACGTAGCCGCCGAGGAAGACATTGGAGATGATATGGCAGTGTCGACTCCACCAAGGGAGGAGGTCAACATGGACATGTCTGGGCTGTTCGACGAAGGTCGAGCTCAGAAGAATGAGGATTCGAGGAGACAGGAAGTGAAAATGACCCTACCTGAAAAGTTCAGCGTGAACCGAGCGGACCTGATTAGGGCTCAGAAAGAGGAGTTTATAGATCTAATCAGGGAGGCAAAAGGGGGAAATTCATGTCCGGAGTCCCCCGTGTATTACTACTTGGACGATGATGTACTAATGAGGAAATGGCGACCGGACAAAGCCGGCGCAGATAAGGTATGGTTGGAGAAGCACCAAGTGTTAGTGCCGAAGGAGTTTAGGGCGGCTGTGTTAGAACTAGCCCACTCCGTAGATATGGCAGGGCACTTGGGGGTGAAGAAGACCTTAAATAAGGTGCAGGAGCACTTCTACTGGCCGAACGTGTGGAAGGAGGTAAAGAAATATTGTAGGACATGTTTGGCGTGCCAACGTGCAGGTAAGCCGGCTCCGGCTATACCAAAGGCACCCTTAAAGCCCATACCGGCATCTGGCGAGCCTTTTGAGAGAGTCTTGATAGACTGTGTAGGTCCGTTGCCGAGGACCAGAAAAGGCCACGAGTACTTACTGACCATAATGTGCACGGCCACCCGTTTCCCTGAAGCAATCCCCCTGAGAAGAGTGACGTCGAGAGCCGTTCTGGATAGACTACAGAACTACATTGCGTGGGTAGGAATGCCCAAGGTTATCCAGACGGACCAGGGGAGTGTCTTCCAGTCGAAGTTGTTTAGAGAAACTGTGAAAGGATGGAGAGTAGAGCAAGTGCGCTCGTCACCGTATCACCCTCAGTCGCAGGGAGCATTGGAGCGTTTCCATGGAACGCTAAAGAGCTTGTTGAGGATATACTGCGCTGAGGAAGGGAGTAGTTGGGACGAGGCATTACCATCCGTGTTGTTCGCCATCAGGGATGCGGTAGTAGAATCACTCGGATTCACCCCATTTCAACTGGTGTACGGACACTCCGTGAGGAGCCCAGTGGGCGCGCTGAAGGAGCAGCTCACCGTGGATAGGCCTAAGGTGGACGTGGGAAAATATGTGAAGACTTTTAGAGAGCGACTCTCTAGGGCCAGAGATTTGGCCAAGGAAAAGTTGAGGACATCCCAGGCATAGATGGTAAGGTACCACGACAGGAAGGCGAAGGGCAGGAAATTTCAAGAAGGAGATCAGGTGTTAGTCCTGCTACCGGTAAAAGGAAGTATATACGAGTCGAGATTTTGTGGACCATATACCATCCAGAAGGCATTAGGGGATGTGAATTATGTAATCCACATGCCAGATCGTCCGAGGAAGTCACAGGTTTGCCACGTGAACATGATAAAGAGGTACTATGACAGAGATAAGCCTCTAGGCGATGAAGAACCGATGGAAACCCCATTGCAGGCGACGGTGCTGTGTGGAGGAGACGGAAAAGGGATAGAAGAGGAGAACTGTAAGTTAGAGAAGGCCGATGGCGCGAAGATATCAAATACAGAAAGCCTGGCCAAGATAGGTGAGCGTCTGGGTCATTTGGAGGATGACCAACGACAGGAGCTAGTGGAGATCCTACGGAGGAATAAGTCGTTATTCACGGACGTGCCTAGAAGACACCGCGGAACGGTGCACGAAGTGAATGTAGGGAGTGCTGAGCCCATCAAGCAGCACCCTTACAGAGTTAACCCGGAGAAAGCAGCGGCAATGAGAGCAGAAGTGAAGTATCTGCTAGATAACGACTTGGCAGAGGTTAGCGACAGTGACTGGAGTTCGCCGTGCCTCCTCGTGAAGAAGAGTGACGGCACGTACCGGTTCTGTACCGATTATAGGAAAGTGAATGCACTCACGGTCGCTGACTCGTTTCCGATACCGCGCATTGACGATTGCATAGATCGGATTGGGAGTGCACGGTATGTCTCGAAGATAGACCTGTTGAAGGGATACTACCAGATTCCCCTGTCTGAGAAGGCCAAGAGGATCTCAGCGTTCGTGACACCCGGCGGCTTGTACCAATATAAAGTGGTGCCGTTCGGAATGAAGAATAGTGGTAGTTGTTTTCAACGAGTAATGAATCAGGTATTACAAGGCGCGACTGGATGTGCAGTGTACATCGATGATATTGTGGTGTTCGCTGATTCCTGGAAGGATCACGTGGATCGACTTTTAGATTTGTTCGATCGGTTGGAGAAGGCCAACATGACGATCAACTTGGCAAAAAGCGAGTTCGGGAGAGCCCGCCTGGAGTACCTTGGATATATAGTAGGGCAAGGCGAGGTTGCTCCGGTAAGAACAAAGGTGGAGGCCATTGACAACTTCCCGGTGCCCAGGAGTAAGAAAGAATTGTTGAGATACCTCGGTATGATTGGGTATTACCGGAAGTTCTGTGAAAATTTCTCCACCGTAGCCGCTCCTATGACGAGTTTGCTATCAAAGAGCAAGAAGTGGGAGTGGAATGGAACAGCACAAGAAGCGTTTGAGAAGACCAAAAGACTGTTGACTGAGGCACCTGTACTAGTGTCGCCAGATTTTGAAACGCCGTTTACGTTATTTGTAGATGCCAGTGATATAGGGGCCGGAGCTGTACTGACGCAGCAGAATGATGGAATTTACCGCCCCGTGTCCTTCTTCTCGAAGAAGTTCGTTAAGCACCAGAGGTCGTACAGTACAGTTGAGAAAGAGACTTTGGCCCTGGTGATGGCATTGAAACATTTTGAAGTGTATGTGAGTGGGGGGGACACCCAGTGACGGTGTATACAGACCATAATCCCCTAGTTTTCCTGAAGAAAATGAAGCATGCAAACCAGAGATTAACCAGATGGTTTTTATCGCTCCAAGAGTATGACCTGGTGATAACGCACATAAGAGGGCGAGACAATGTAGTAGGCTGATGCGTTATCTCGAGCCTAGCCACTAGAATAACTCTCAAAAATAAGGGGAGGGGAGTGTTATGATCTCAGCCTACAGGAGAAACGAGTCTCCCTCCTTGAGAGATATTCGTCAAGCCTGACCTGATTGGAAGGTCTAGCGAATATTGAAGTGATAACGCATATGTAAAATAGTTGCTTGGATATGTATAACAGTTTATCATGGGCAATGAAGAAGAAAACAGATAAATGACTGGCGAGGAGATGTGGACATTTTGCTGGAGGCGTGAGGCTCGCTTCCGGAGGACCTTGACCTCACTTGAGTGCCAGACATCGCAGGGGGAAGCCGCGCTCCATTTGAGCTCCCGCCAGAAGGGAACCCCTAGTGATATATCTCGAAGAGAAGAGAAGTGTGTAGACGTGCCAGCTGTGGAACCGAGATGGGAACGTTGTGGTATCAAGTCCTGGTCGACGAGCAGAGTTTAATAAGCTACTCAGAGGCATTTTCGTGGGCTGTGTGGAGCGCCCTGACCAGACGCCGTCAGAGGAAAAGCGCCCTCGATCAGTTAATCTGTGGTTTGTCTTTTGGGGGAAGAAGTTGCTGAGAACTTCGAAGCCAGCAGATGAAGTAGCTGATGAGACTCCAAGGTAGTGGAGCAGAGGACCTCGAGCTGTGAGGAGAAGCAGCAGTGAAGAGGAGTGTCACGTGCTTCTGTAGAGGTGGAGAAGCACCATAGTTGCTCGGGGAAACTTCATGGTGTAGCAGCCAAGAGAGCTGTGGAGGACCCTAGCAGAAGGGTGAAGCACCGTAGTTGCTCAAGGAAACTTCATGATAGCAGCCTGGAGGAGCTGCAGAGGATCCTGGTAGTGAAGCCAGGAAGAACCTAAGGATATTAGGGTAGTGAACTTCCAGAGGTGGAAGGGGAAGTTCTGGTGGATTACTTATAGGGAGTTGATAGTGTTTGGTTGTCATTAGCGTGCAATACGCAGTGAGAGGTGAGTGACTGTTGGCATTCTTATGTCAAGGAGTTTTTTATACTGAAGTATCAATGAACATTTATACTGGTATATGTTATTGCATTCAAATGCTGATTTTCTATATATATATGTTATCTTGCTGATGGTGCAACAGTGTATGTAGGCTTGATCAACTTGAGGAGGTTGATAGTATCAGGTGGTGAACCAGGAGATAGGATACCACTTGATAAGCTGATAATAGAGTTCTGAGGGTGTTGGAGTGCAACCTGATTGTGATATTATAGAGTATAGGATTCATTATTATTATATGTGTGTATGTATCGTGTATGTGCTTTGTCCAGTAAATGTGTCACAATTTGCTGGTGTTTGCCCTTGTCCTAGTGAGGCTTCCCAGGAGGTAGTAAAGAAGGAGAGAGAGAGAGAAAGAACCAAGAACCACTGCCGTGGACAGGGTAGGAGGTAATACTAGTAAGTCATAGGGGATTAAGGAGATCATATCTCATATGGAGAGAGTGGGGAGTCACAGCGGCTCGAGTGGGTGTGTGCACGTGACAACGAGGCTAAGTGTTGGAGCCGCATCCCCTAAACGTGTGACGTTGAGCCCCTCTCCAAGAGCCAGAAGCGCCAAGGGTGATCTCCTAGTATAAGCACTCTGCCTGAGTTGTGGGTTGGGTTGTCCATAGAGAAGGATCAACGACGACAACACCAAATAACCCACAGTCTATAATACTGTGTAGTGTACGTGTAGTGTATGTGTAGTGTACGTGTAGTGTACGTGTAGTGTACATGTAGTGTACGTGTAGTGTGTGTGTAGTGTACATGTAGTGTACGTGTAGTGTGTGTGTAGTGTACGTGTAGCATGTGTGTAGTGTATGTGTAGTGTGTGTGTAGTGTGTGTGTAGTGTACGTGTAGTGTACGTGTAGTGTACGTGTAGTGTATGTGTAGTGTACATGTAGTGTATGTGTAGTGTACGTGTAGTGTGTGTGTAGTGTACGTGTAGTGTATATGTATGTGTAGTGTATGTGTAGTGTGTGTGTAGTGTACTTGTAGTGTACGTGTAGTGTATGTGTAGTGTATGTGTAGTGTGTGTGTAGTGTATGTGTAGTGTGTGTGTATTGTACGTGTAGTGTATGTGTAGTGTGTGTGTAGTGTATGTGTAGTGTATGTGTAGTGTATGTATAGTGTATGTGTAGTGTATGTGTGTAGTGTAGTGTATGTGTAGTGTATGTGTGTGGTGTAGTGTACGTAAAGTGTATGTGTACTGTATGTGTAGTGTATGTGTAGTGTACGTGTAGTGTATGTGTAGTGTGTGTGTAGTGTATGTGTAGTGTATGTGTAGTGTGTGTTTAGTGTATGTGTAGTGTGTGTGTAGTGTACATGTAGTGTACGTGTAGTGTATGTGTAGTGTACGTGTAGTGTGTGTGTAGTGTATGTGTAGTGTACATGTAGTGTATGTGTAATGTACGTGTAGTGTGTGTGTAGTGTACGTGAAGTGTACGTGTAGTGTATGTGTATGTGTAGTGTACGTGTAGTGTGTGTGTAGTGTACGTGTAGTGTATGTGTATGTGTAGTGTATGTGTAGTGTATGTGTAGTGTGTGTGTATTGTACGTGTAGTGTATGTGTAGTGTGTGTGTAGTGTATGTGTAGTGTATGTATAGTGTATGTGTAGTGTATGTGTGTAGTGTAGTGTATGTATGTGGTGTAGTGTACGTAAAGTGTACGTGTAATGTATGTGTAGTGTATGTGTAGTGTACGTGTAGTGTATGTGTAGTGTGTGTGTAGTGTATGTGTAGTGTATGTATAGTGTGTGTGAAGTGTGTGTGTAGTGTACGTGTAGTGTATGTGTAGTGTACGTGTAGTGTATGTGTAGTATATGTGTAGTGTGTATGTAGTGTGTGTATAGTGTACGTGTAGTGTATGTGTAGTGTACATGTAGTGTACGTGTAGTGTGTGTGTAGTGTACATGTAGTGTACGTGTAGTGTGTGTGTAGTGTACGTGTAGTGTGTGTGTAGTGTATGTGTAGTGTGTGTGTAGTGTGTGTGTAGTGTACGTGTAGTGTACGTGTAGTGTACGTGTAGTGTGTGTGTAGTGTATGTGTAGTGTACATGTAGTGTATGTGTATTGTACGTGTAGTGTGTGTGTAGTGTACGTGAAGTGTACGTGTAATGTGTATGTGTATGTGTAGTGTATGTGTAGTGTGTGTGTAGTGTACTTGTAGTGTACGTGTAGTGTATGTGTATGTGTAGTGTATGTGTAGTGTGTGTGTAGTGTATGTGTAGTGTGTGTGTATTGTACGTGTAGTGTATGTGTAGTGTGTGTGTAGTGTATGTGTAGTGTATGTGTAGTGTATGGATAGTGTATGTGTAGTGTATGTGTGTAGTGTAGTGTATGTGTAGTGTATGTGTGTGGTGTAGTGTACGTAAAGTGTACGTGTAATGTATGTGTAGTGTATGTGTAGTGTACGTATAGTGTGTGTGTAGTGTGTGTGTAGTGTATTTGTAGTGTATGTATAGTGTGTGTGAAGTGTGTGTGTAGTGTACGTGTAGTGTATGTGTAGTGTACGTGTAGTGTATATGTAGCATATGTGTAGTATATGTGTAGTGTGTGTGTAGTGTGTGTGTATTGTACTTGTAGTGTATGTGTAGTGTACATGTAGTGTACGTGTAGTGTGTGTGTAGTGTACATGTAGTGTACGTGTAGTGTGTGTGTAGTGTACGTGTAGTGTGTGTGTAGTGTATGTGTAGTGTACGTGTAGTGTGTGTGTAGTGTATGTGTAGTGTGTGTGTAGTGTATGTGTAGTGTGTGTGTAGTGAGTGTGTAGTGTACGTGTAGTGTGTGTGTAGTGTACATGTAGTGTACGTGTAGTGTATGTGTAGTTTATGTGCAGTGTATGTGTAGTGTATGTGTTGTGTATGTGTAGTGTACGTGTAGTGTACGTGTAGTGTGTGTGTAGTGTATGTGTAGTGTACGTGTAGTGTACGTGTAGTGTGTGTGTAGTGTATGTGTAGTGTATGTGTAGTGTGTGTGTAGTGTATGTGTAGTGTGTGTGTAGTGTACATGTAGTGTACGTGTAGTGTATGTGTAGTGTACGTGTAGTGTGTGTGTAGTGTATGTGTAGTGTACATGTAGTGTATGTGTAATGTACGTGTAGTGTGTGTGTAGTGTACGTGAAGTGTACGTGTAGTGTATGCGTAGTGTACGTGTAGTGTGTGTGTAGTGTACTTGTAGTGTACGTGTAGTGTATATGTAGTGTATGTGTAGTGTATGTGTAGTGTGTGTGTATTGTACGTGTAGTGTATGTGTAGTGTGTGTGTAGTGTATGTGTAGTGTATGTATAGTGTATGTGTAGTGTATGTGTGTAGTATAGTGTATGTGTGTGGTGTAGTGTACGTAAAGTGTACGTGTAATGTATGTGTAGTGTATGTGTAGTGTACGTGTAGTGTATGTGTAGTGTGTGTGTAGTGTATGTGTAGTGTATGTGTAGTGTACGTGTAGTGTATGTGTATGTGTAGTGTATGTGTATGTGTAGTGTATGTGTAGTGTGTGTGTAGTGTACTTGTAGTGTACGTGTAGTGTATGTGTATGTGTAGTGTATGTGTAGTGTGTGTGTAGTGTATGTGTAGTGTGTGTGTATTGTACGTGTAGTGTATGTGTAGTGTGTGTGTAGTGTATGTGTAGTGTATGTGTAGTGTATGTATAGTGTATGTGTAGTGTATGTGTGTAGTGTAGTGTATGTGTAGTGTATGTGTGTGGTGTAGTGTACGTAAAGTGTACGTGTACTGTATGTGTAGTGTATGTGTAGTGTACGTGTAGTGTATGTGTAGTGTGTGTGTAGTGTATGTGTAGTGTATGTGTAGTGTGTGTGTAGTGTATGTGTAGTGTGTGTGTAGTGTACATGTAGTGTACGTGTAGTGTATGTGTAGTGTACGTGTAGTGTGTGTGTAGTGTATGTGTAGTGTACATGTAGTGTATGTGTAATGTACGTGTAGTGTGTGTGTAGTGTACGTGAAGTGTACGTGTAGTGTATGTGTATGTGTAGTGTACGTGTAGTGTGTGTGTAGTGTACTTGTAGTGTACGTGTAGTGTATGTGTATGTGTAGTGTATGTGTAGTGTATGTGTAGTGTGTGTGTATTGTACGTGTAGTGTATGTATAGTGTGTGTGTATTGTATGTGTAGTGTATGTATAGTGTATGTGTAGTGTATGTGTGTAGTGTAGTGTATGTGTGTGGTGTAGTGTATGTGTGTAGTGTAGTGTATGTGTGTGGTGTAGTGTACGTAAAGTGTACGTGTAATGTATGTGTAGTGTATGTGTAGTGTACGTGTAGTGTATGTGTAGTGTGTGTGTAGTGTATGTGTAGTGTATGTATAGTGTGTGTGAAGTGTGTGTGTAGTGTACGTGTAGTGTATGTGTAGTGTACGTGTAGTGTATGTGTAGTATATGTGTAGTATATGTGTAGTGTGTGTGTAGTGTGTGTGTAGTGTACGTGTAGTGTATGTGTAGTGTACATGTAGTGTACGTGTAGTGTGTGTGTAGTGTACGTGTAGTGTGTGTGTAGTGTATGTGTAGTGTACGTGTAGTGTGTGTGTAGTGTATGTGTAGTGTGTGTGTAGTGTATGTGTAGTGTGTGTGTAGTGTGTGTGTAGTGTACGTGTAGTGTGTGTGTAGTGTACATGTAGTGTACGTGTAGTGTATGTGTAGTGTATGTGCAGTGTATATGTAGTGTATGTGTTGTGTATGTGTAGTGTACGTGTAGTGTACGTGTAGTGTGTGTGTAGTGTATGTGTAGTGTACGTGTAGTGTACGTGTAGTGTGTGTGTAGTGTATGTGTAGTGTATGTGTAGTGTGTGTGTAGTGTATGTGTAGTGTGTGTGTAGTGTACATGTTGTGTACGTGTAGTGTATGTGTAGTGTACGTGTAGTGTGTGTGTAGTGTATGTGTAGTGTACATGTAGTGTATGTGTAAAGTACGTGTAGTGTGTGTGTAGTGTACGTGAAGTGTATGTGTAGTGTATGTGTATGTGTAGTGTACGTGTAGTGTGTGTGTAGTGTACTTGTAGTGTACGTGTAGTGTATGTGTATGTGTAGTGTATGTGTAGTGTATGTGTAGTGTGTGTGTATTGTACGTGTAGTGTATGTGTAGTGTGTGTGTAGTGTATGTGTAGTGTATGTATAGTGTATGTGTAGTGTATGTGTGTGGTGTAGTGTACGTAAAGTGTACGTGTAATGTATGTGTAGTGTATGTGTAGTGTACGTGTAGTGTATGTGTAGTGTGTGTGTAGTGTATGTGTAGTGTATGTATAGTGTGTGTGAAGTGTGTGTGTAGTGTACGTGTAGTGTATGTGTAGTGTACGTGTAGTGTATGTGTAGTATATGTGTAGTGTGTGTGTAGTGTGTGTGTAGTGTACGTGTAGTGTATGTGTAGTGTACATGTAGTGTACGTGTAGTGTGTGTGTAGTGTACATGTAGTGTACGTGTAGTGTGTGTGTAGTGTACGTGTAGTGTGTGTGTAGTGTATGTGTAGTGTGTGTGTAGTGTGTGTGTAGTGTACGTGTAGTGTACGTGTAGTGTACGTGTAGTGTGTGTGTAGTGTATGTGTAGTGTACATGTAGTGTATGTGTAGTGTACGTGTAGTGTGTGTGTAGTGTACGTGAAGTGAACGTGTAGTGTATGTGTAGTGTATGTGTAGTGTGTGTGTAGTGTACGTGTATTGTGTGTGTAGTGTATGTGTAGTGTATGTGTAGTGTGTGTGTAGTGTATGTGTAGTGTGAGTGTAGTGTACATGTAGTGTACGTGTAGTGTATGTGTTATTATATAGACTGTGGGTTGGTTGGTGTTGTCGTTGTTGGTCCTTCTCTACGGACAACCCAACCCACAACTTGGTAGAGTGCTTACACTTCACTAGGAGATCACACTAGGCGCTTCTGGCTCTTGGAGAGGGGCTCCACGTCACACGTTTAGGGGATGCGGCTCCAACACTCAGCCTCGTTGTCACGTGCACACACCCACTCGAGCCGCTGTGACTCCCCACTCTCTCCTTAGGTGATATGATCTCCTCAATCCCCTTTTGACTTATTAGTATTACCTTTTACCCTGTCCACAGCAGTGGTTCTTGGTTCTTTCTCTCTCCTTCTTTACTACCTCCTGGGAAGCCTCACTAGGACAAGGGCAAACACCAGCAAATTGTGACACATTTACTGGACAAAGCACATACACGATACATACACACATATAATAATAATGAATCCTATACTCTATAATATCACAATCAGGTTGCACTCCAATACCATCAGAACTCTATTATCAGCTTATCAAGTGGTATCCTATCTCCTGGTTCACCACCTGATACTATTAACCTCCTCAAGTTGGTCAAGCCTACACACTGTTGCACCATCAGCAAGATAACATATATATATAGAAAATCAGCATTTGAATGCAATAACATACCAGTATAAATGTTCATTGATACTTCAGTATAAAAAACTCCTTGACATAAGGATGCCAACAGTCACTCACCTCTCACTGCGTCTTGCACGCTACTGACAACCAAACACTATCAACTCCCTATAAGTAATCCACCAGAACTTCCCCTTCCACCTCTGGAAGTTCACAACCCTAATATCCTTAGGTTCTTCCAGGCTTCACTACCAGGATCCTCTGCAGCTCCTCCAGGCTGCTATCATGAAGTTTCCTTGTGCAACTACGGTGCTTCACCCTTCTGTTAGGTTCTTCCACAGCTCTCTTGGCTGCTACACCACCTCTACAGAAGCACGTGACACTCCTCTTCACTGCTGCTTCTCCTCACAGCTCGAGGTCCTCTGCTCCACTACCTTGGAGTCTCATCAGCTACATCATCTGCTGGCTTCGAAGTTCTCAGCAACTTCTTCCCCAAAGACAAACCTGCAACCCATCGACGTTCCAATAAAATGTTCCCCTTTAACACATAAACAAAAATAACCACACAATATGCTTGCCTCAAACCTCCATCTGTCCTCTACATACAGTGAGAGTGGACTCCCCCGTTTTGGGCGGGTCCATACTCCACCTCGCCTGGCGGTCCTCACTCACTGGGAGGGTCTTCCTCCATCCGGAGCCGGGCTCCCTCAGTCGTCCGCCAGCGCTCAGAGCGGACGGACGTCGCTCCGTGCTCCTCCCTCTTCACTCTCCTATTTCAGGCCTTCTGCCTTATTAAAACATGTCTAACTTATAAATAAACATTGCTACTGTCGCTGGGCACACGACCAAACTACAAGCGATCACTATGAACTGGCGTATATCGTGCTTACCACAGATTAATTGGTCAAGGGCGCTTTCCCTCTGACGGCGTCTGGTCAGGGCGCTCCCACGGCCCACAATAATGCTTCTGGGCGATTTAATATCTGCTCGTCGACCAGGACTTGAGACCACAACGTTCCCAGCTCGATTCCACAGCTGGTACGTCCGCACACTTCTCCTCTCTTCGAGATATATCACTAGGGGTTCCCTTCTGACGGGAGCTCAAACGGAGCGCGGCTTCCCCCTGCGATGTCTGGCACTCAAGTGAGGTCAAGGTCCCCCGGAAGCGAGCCTCACGCCTCCAGCAAAATGTCCACATCTCCTAGCCAGTCATTTATCTATTTTCTTCTTCATTGCCCATAATCTTAAATTGTTTTACATATCCAACCAGCTATTTTACATATGCGTTATCACCTCAATACTTGCTAGACCTTCTAGTTAGGTCAGGCTTGCTGAATAACTCTCAAGAAGGGAGACTCGTTTCTCCTGCAGGCTGAGATCATAACACTCCCCTCCCCTTATTTTTGAGAGTTATTCTAGTGGCAAAGCTCGGGATAATACATCCGCCACCACACTGTCTCGTTCCTCACCCGATATACTCTCTTAGGAGTCTACAATTAATTCGTTGCACCTTGCAACATCTGGCTCACAACTCGCCAGAAATATGATCTTCTCACAAACGATTTGACTTCTCTGACACCTCTTAGCTAGGCTGTCCTCCCTGGACGCCTGCACTCCATCGGTCCACTCTACTTACTGTCTCCACCCTCCGTTTCCTCGTCTTCTTCTCTTCCCGTCCAGAGTCAGACATCTGCTGTCTGTACCTCCTCTGTCGTCTTCACACTTCCATCTACTGCCATTATACTTCCGCCTCCTGTCATCATACTTCACTTCCTCGTCTTCATCGACGATCCTCCCTTGCGTCTCCGCATTTATCCAAGACCTCATCCTGTTCGACTCCCACCGAGTCCTCGGCTTTCTTCTATTCCTCCATGCTTGCATCCTCATCCTCTTCCTACACTTTTCACTTCTATACCACTCCATTTCTTCTCCTTCAACTCTTCTTCGTCCCCTAAAAGTTTCTTCGGGCACTGTACTACATCCAACAGCATTCGACCGTATGCGTCGTCTTGCCTCTCCCAGAGTGCTCGTAAGCATCTCTCCACACATACTGTCTCTTCTCCTTTCATTTTCCCGGCTATCACTCTTCTTCACTATCTCTCCTCCACGTTGTCTGCGAAACGTGTCAACTCTTGACATCTCAAACAACTTAACTCTACTATCCATATGCCTCTGTGCTCGTGGACAACGTGACGCTCTACTCCCGTCCTCGGTATGTCCACATCTTTCCTCATTCCTACTCAGCACAGTTGCATTCACCTTCCGATTCTTAATTTCAGCAGTCTGGGCTCTACTCAGGTCCGCTCTCTTCTCACGATTCTTCTTCGGCTGGGCCATCTTCACTTTTGACCTCACCGAGACTTCATTTTCCTGGGCTGGACCTTCATCAAACAGCCACGCTATGTCTACGTCGATATCTTCCACCGGCTGAATCGACACTGTCTCACCTTCTCCAGTGTCTACCTCGTCGGCCACCTCTGCCTTCGTCACTACCGAGACAGGGTACTCAATGGCTTGGCGGTCTCCTGACTCATCTCCTCGGATGTCAGTCAGGTTCACACTCTCAGGTGTCCCACCCGTGCAGTGGCCTTCTGGGCACTCCTCTGGCACAGTCTCCGCTACGACTCTCGGCAACACCTTTGTCCCGCACAAGTCATTTCCCAGGATCACTTGGACTCCTGGAACAGGTATGTCGGGGCACACTCCCAACATCACCTCCGCCGACACATATTCCGACCTTAGCTGGACAGTACATACGGGCATGTCACTCTCAGACAATAACCCATATACTCTCATCTTACTCCTGCCAGCTAACCGTCGATCATTCCCAATCAGGCTTCTCGTAATCAAGCTCTGATTAGCTCCGGTATCTCTTAAGATACCAACTTCTACCTCAGGTTGGCCTCCTACACTGATCCAACCTTTACTCATGAACGGCCTATACCTCTCGTTCACTAAATTCGCTCTCTGTGGTTTGTCTCGGAACACATTAGTATATTTGCTTCGGGGGTCACACATGGCCAGGGTCACAACTCTCTTGCCCTGCCGACAATATCGCATCACGTGACCCAATCCGTTACAATTGTAACATCTCATCTGGGAGAAATCTCTCCTATACGTACCAGAGTAGCTCTGACTCTGCCCACTCGCATGAGAATTCCTCGGGCCAGGTACACTACTTGCACTCTGTGGGGTTTTACTGGACTCTTGGTTTCCTGGATAACGATTAGTTTCTCGTCTGGCTCCTCCATCCTCACTTTCAGACGAAGTGCGCGACCTACTCTTCTGAGTTTTAGGGTATTTACTTTTATCTGCCCATTTATCAAAATTTTTCTCACCCCAGACTCTTCTGGGTCTCTCGTAATTTCTTCCTCCCCAGACTCCATTGGATCTGCCATTGCTGCGTCTCGCCTCGCTTCTCACTCTGTTCTCCCTCAAGCTATTGTACGCTTCAGTAATCATATCCGCCCTATCTGCGGCATCTTTCACCTCCATTATCCCTGCTTCTTGGATCTTGAACTTTGTTTCGGGATGCATCATCTCCAAGAACTTTTCCATGACCATCAGTTGCTTCAGGCCAGCATAAGATCCAACTCCAGCAGCCTCAATCCACTTCTGGAATCGTCTTTCCAGATCCCTTGCTGTCTCCGCAAACGTACACGCTCCAACTTTGATCATCTCTCTGAAGCGCTTCCTATAAGCTTCTGGGGTTAACTGAAACGAGCGCAATATGCTGCTCTTTACTGTGGCATAATCCTGGCACTCTTCCAGTGACAATTGGGTGTATGCCTCCCTGGCTGCACCGGTCAATCTTAACTGGACCAGCTGGGCCCATTCCTCCTGTGGCCACTCCTTGATACTGGCTACTTTCTCAAAATGCTCGAAGAAGCTCTCTGCCTCTTCGGGCACAAACAAGGGAATGTCCTTCTCCCTAACCCTAACATCTGGTGGGTGTGATACCTGGGTGGTGCTCTCTGGCAACCCATGTTCAATCCTTTGCTCAGCCAAGGTTCTATTCGCTTCTATCTGCATTTGTTTTGTTCTCTCTTTTTCTACTTCCAACCTGGTTTTCTCTTTTTCTACTTCCAGCCTGGTTTTCTCTTTTTCTACTTCCAGCCTGGTTTTCTCTTTTTCTACTTCCAGCCTGGTTTTCTCTTTTTCCTTCTCGGCTTCATTCTTCATCTGGAGTTCCAATTTCATCTTTTCCAGCTGGAACTGTCTCTCCTCACGCTGTTGTTGGATCTGGAGCTCTAACTGGAATCTCTCCAAGCTCCTATTTCGGCTACTCCTGCTACTGCGGCTACTCTTGCTGCTCCTACTCGATCCCTGGGATCTCACTTCATCCTGCCCATCATCCTCCTTTCTACTTTCAGCTCCTTCCTGGGCTCCTTGTTCTGCCGCTTCACTTCTGGCTCTCAACTGCCTCAGGATCTCATCCTTCATCCCAGCTACTTTAGATGCTTTCAACCTGATGCCACATTTTTCTGCTATTTGTTTCAATTGATCCCTCGTGCAACCTTCTAAATCCTCAGGCTTGCCTGACTCCACAAATGCTTGCACCTTATCCATCTTGTCCTGTGAGTCTTCCCAAGAGAGAGAGTATACACCTGCGGTCACACAGTTTATCTATTTCAGCAAGGGTGTACAAATCCACTCTTGGACAGGGTGTGGGTGTGTCAGTTCACTCTCCCGGACAGGCCCCCAATTTATTATATAGACTGTGGGTTGGTTGGTGTTGTCGTTGTTGGTCCTTCTCTACGGACAACCCAACCCACAACTTGGTAGAGTGCTTACACTTCACTAGGAGATCACACTAGGCGCTTCTGGCTCTTGGAGAGGGGCTCCACGTCACACGTTTAGGGGATGCGGCTCCAACACTCAGCCTCGTTGTCACGTGCACACACCCACTCGAGCCGCTGTGACTCCCCACTCTCTCCTTAGGTGATATGATCTCCTCAATCCCCTTTTGACTTATTAGTATTACCTTTTACCCTGTCCACAGCAGTGGTTCTTGGTTCTTTCTCTCTCCTTCTTTACTACCTCCTGGGAAGCCTCACTAGGACAAGGGCAAACACCAGCAAATTGTGACACATTTACTGGACAAAGCACATACACGATACATACACACATATAATAATAATGAATCCTATACTCTATAATATCACAATCAGGTTGCACTCCAATACCATCAGAACTCTATTATCAGCTTATCAAGTGGTATCCTATCTCCTGGTTCACCACCTGATACTATTAACCTCCTCAAGTTGGTCAAGCCTACACACTGTTGCACCATCAGCAAGATAACATATATATATAGAAAATCAGCATTTGAATGCAATAACATACCAGTATAAATGTTCATTGATACTTCAGTATAAAAAACTCCTTGACATAAGGATGCCAACAGTCACTCACCTCTCACTGCGTCTTGCACGCTACTGACAACCAAACACTATCAACTCCCTATAAGTAATCCACCAGAACTTCCCCTTCCACCTCTGGAAGTTCACAACCCTAATATCCTTAGGTTCTTCCAGGCTTCACTACCAGGATCCTCTGCAGCTCCTCCAGGCTGCTATCATGAAGTTTCCTTGTGCAACTACGGTGCTTCACCCTTCTGTTAGGTTCTTCCACAGCTCTCTTGGCTGCTACACCACCTCTACAGAAGCACGTGACACTCCTCTTCACTGCTGCTTCTCCTCACAGCTCGAGGTCCTCTGCTCCACTACCTTGGAGTCTCATCAGCTACATCATCTGCTGGCTTCGAAGTTCTCAGCAACTTCTTCCCCAAAGACAAACCTGCAACCCATCGACGTTCCAATAAAATGTTCCCCTTTAACACATAAACAAAAATAACCACACAATATGCTTGCCTCAAACCTCCATCTGTCCTCTACATACAGTGAGAGTGGACTCCCCCGTTTTGGGCGGGTCCATACTCCACCTCGCCTGGCGGTCCTCACTCACTGGGAGGGTCTTCCTCCATCCGGAGCCGGGCTCCCTCAGTCGTCCGCCAGCGCTCAGAGCGGACGGACGTCGCTCCGTGCTCCTCCCTCTTCACTCTCCTATTTCAGGCCTTCTGCCTTATTAAAACATGTCTAACTTATAAATAAACATTGCTACTGTCGCTGGGCACACGACCAAACTACAAGCGATCACTATGAACTGGCGTATATCGTGCTTACCACAGATTAATTGGTCAAGGGCGCTTTCCCTCTGACGGCGTCTGGTCAGGGCGCTCCCACGGCCCACAATAATGCTTCTGGGCGATTTAATATCTGCTCGTCGACCAGGACTTGAGACCACAACGTTCCCAGCTCGATTCCACAGCTGGTACGTCCGCACACTTCTCCTCTCTTCGAGATATATCACTAGGGGTTCCCTTCTGACGGGAGCTCAAACGGAGCGCGGCTTCCCCCTGCGATGTCTGGCACTCAAGTGAGGTCAAGGTCCCCCGGAAGCGAGCCTCACGCCTCCAGCAAAATGTCCACATCTCCTAGCCAGTCATTTATCTATTTTCTTCTTCATTGCCCATAATCTTAAATTGTTTTACATATCCAACCAGCTATTTTACATATGCGTTATCACCTCAATACTTGCTAGACCTTCTAGTTAGGTCAGGCTTGCTGAATAACTCTCAAGAAGGGAGACTCGTTTCTCCTGCAGGCTGAGATCATAACATGTAGTGTACGTGTAGTGTGTGTGTAGTGTATGTGTAGTGTACATGTAGTGTATGTGTAATGTACGTGTAGTGTGTGTGTAGTATACGTGAAGTGTACGTGTAGTGTATGTGTAGTGTACGTGTAGTGTGTGTGTAGTGCACTTGTAGTGTACGTGTAGTGTATGTGTATGTGTAGTGTATGTGTAGTGTATGTGTAGTGTGTGTGTATTGTACGTGTAGTGTATGTGTAGTGTGTGTGTAGTGTATGTGTAGTGTATGTATAGTGTATGTGTAGTGTATGTGTGTAGTGTAGTGTATGTGTGTGGTGTAGTGTACGTAAAGTGTACGTGTAATGTATGTGTAGTGTATGTGTAGTGTACGTGTAGTGTATGTGTAGTGTGTGTGTAGTGTATGTGTAGTGTATGTATAGTGTGTGTGAAGTGTGTGTGTAGTGTACGTGTAGTGTATGTGTAGTGTACGTGTAGTGTACGTGTAGTGTGTGTGAAGTGTATGTGTAGTGTACATGTAGTGTATGTGTAGTGTACGTGTAGTGTGTGTGTAGTGTACGTGAAGTGTACGTGTAGTGTACGTGTAGTGTATGTGTAGTGTGTGTGTAGTGCACGTGTAGTGTGTGTGTAGTGTATGTGTAGTGTATGTGTAGTGTGTGTGTAGTGTATGTGTAGTGTGTGTGTAGTGTACATGTAGTGTACGTGTAGTGTATGTGTAGTGTACGTGTAGTGTGTGTGTAGTGTATGTGTAGTGTACATGTAGTGTATGTGTAATGTACGTGTAGTGTGTGTGTAGTGTACGTGAAGTGTACGTGTAGTGTATGCGTAGTGTACGTGTAGTGTGTGTGTAGTGTACTTGTAGTGTACGTGTAGTGTATGTGTATGTGTAGTGTATGTGTAGTGTATGTTTAGTGTGTGTGTATTGTACATGTAGTGTATGTGTAGTGTGTGTGTAGTGTATGTGTAGTGTATGTATAGTGTATGTGTAGTGTATGTGTAGTGTACGTGTAGTGTATGTGTAGTGTACGTGTAGTGTATGTGTAGTATATGTGTAGTGTGTGTGTAGTGTGTGTGTAGTGTACGTGTAGTGTATGTGTAGTGTACATGTAGTGTACGTGTAGTGTGTGTGTAGTGTACATGTAGTGTACGTGTAGTGTGTGTGTAGTGTACGTGTAGCGTGTGTGTAGTGTATGTGTAGTGTGTGTGTAGTGTGTGTGTAGTGTACGTGTAGTGTACGTGTAGTGTACGTGTAGTGTGTGTGTGTAGTGTATGTGTAGTGTACATGTAGTGTATGTGTAGTGTACGTGTAGTGTGTGTGTAGTGTACGTGAAGTGTACGTGTAGTGTATGTGTATGTGTAGTGTATGTGTAGTGTGTGTGTAGTGTACTTGTAGTGTACGTGTAGTGTATGTGTATGTGTAGTGTATGTGTAGTGTGTGTGTAGTGTATGTGTAGTGTGTGTGTATTGTACGTGTAGTGTATGTGTAGTGTGTGTGTAGTGTATGTGTAGTGTATGTTTAGTGTATGTATAGTGTATGTGTAGTGTATGTGTGTAGTGTATGTGTGTGGTGTAGTGTACGTAAAGTGTACGTGTACTGTATGTGTAGTGTATGTGTAGTGTACGTGTAGTGTATGTGTAGTGTGTGTGTAGTGTATGTGTAGTGCATGTGTAGTGTGTGTGAAGTGTATGTGTTGTGTGTGTGTAGTGTACATGTAGTGTACGTGTAGTGTATGTGTAGTGTACGTGTAGTGTGTGTGTAGTGTATGTGTAGTGTACATGTAGTGTATGTGTAATGTACGTGTAGTGTGTGTGTAGTGTACGTGAAGTGTACGTGTAGTGTATGTGTATGTGTAGTGTACGTGTAGTGTGTGTGTAGTGTACTTGTAGTGTACGTGTAGTGTATGTGTATGTGTAGTGTATGTGTAGTGTATGTGTAGTGTGTGTGTATTATACGTGTAGTGTATGTGTAGTGTGTGTGTAGTGTATGTGTAGTGTATGTATAGTGTATGTGTAGTGTATGTGTGTAGTGTAGTGTATGTGTGTGGTGTAGTGTATGTGTGTAGTGTAGTGTATGTGTGTGGTGTAGTGTACGTAAAGTGTACGTGTAATGTACATGTAGTGTATGTGTAGTGTACGTGTAGTGTATGTGTAGTGTGTGTGTAGTGTATGTGTAGTGTATGTATAGTGTGTGTGAAGTGTGTGTGTAGTGTACGTGTAGTGTATGTGTAGTGTATGTGTAGTGTATGTGTAGTATATGTGAAGTGTGTGTGTAGTGTGTGTGTAGTGTACTGTAGTGTATGTGTAGTGTACACGTAGTGTACGTGTAGTGTGTGTGTAGTGTACATGTAGTGTATGTGTAGTGTGTGTGTAGTGTACGTGTAGTGTGTGTGTAGTGTATGTGTAGTGTGTGTGTAGTGTGTGTGTAGTGTACGTGTAGTGTACATGTAGTGTATGTGTATTGTACGTGTAGTGTGTGTGTAGTGTACGTGAAGTGTACGTGTAATGTGTATGTGTATGTGTAGTGTATGTGTAGTGTGTGTGTAGTGTACTTGTAGTGTACGTGTAGTGTATGTGTATGTGTAGTGTATGTGTAGTGTGTGTGTAGTGTATGTGTAGTGTGTGTGTTTTGTACGTGTAGTGTATGTGTAGTGTGTGTGTAGTGTATGTGTAGTGTATGTGTATTGTATGTATAGTGTATGTGTAGTGTATGTGTGTAGTGTAGTGTATGTGTAGTGTATGTGTGTGGTGTAGTGTACGTAAAGTGTACGTGTAATGTATGTGTAGTGTATGTGTAGTGTACGTGTAGAGTATGTGTAGTGTGTGTGTAGTGTATGTGTAGTGTATGTATAGTGTGTGTGAAGTGTGTGTGTAGTGTACGTGTAGTGTATGTGTAGTGTACGTGTAGTGTATGTGTAGTATATGTGTAGTATATGTGTAGTGTGTGTGTAGTGTGTGTGTAGTGTACGTGTAGTGTATGTGTAGTGTACATGTAGTGTACGTGTAGTGTGTGTGTAGTGTACATGTAGTGTACGTGTAGTGTGTGTGTAGTGTACGTGTAGTGTGTGTGTAGTGTATGTGTAGTGTACGTGTAGTGTGTGTGTAGTGTATGTGTAGTGTGTGTGTAGTGTATGTGTACTGTGTGTGTAGTGTGTGTGTAGTGTACGTGTAGTGTGTGTGTAGTGTACATGTAGTGTACAGTGTAGTGTATGTGTAGTGTATGTGCAGTGTATGTGTAGTGTATAGTGTTGTGTATGTGTAGTGTACGTGTAGTGTACGTGTAGTGTAGTGTGTAGTGTATGTGTAGTGTACGTGTAGTGTACGTGTAGTGTGTGTGTAGTGTATGTGTAGTGTATGTGTAGTGTGTGTGTAGTGTATGTGTAGTGTGTGTAGTGTACATGTAGTGTACGTGTAGTGTATGTGTAGTGTACGTGTAGTGTGTGTGTAGTGTATGTGTAGTGTACATGTAGTGTATGTGTAAAGTACGTGTAGTGTGTGTGTAGTGTACGTGAAGTGTACGTGTAGTGTATGTGTATGTGTAGTGTACGTGTAGTGTGTGTGTAGTGTACTTGTAGTGTACGTGTAGTGTATGTGTATGTGTAGTGTATGTGTATGTGTAGTGTATGTGTAGTGTATGTGTAGTGTGTGTGTATTGTACGTGTAGTGTATGTGTAGTGTGTGTGTAGTGTATGTGTAGTGTATGTATAGTGTATGTGTAGTGTATGTGTGTAGTGTAGTGTATGTGTGTGGTGTAGTGTACGTAAAGTGTACGTGTAATGTATGTGTAGTGTATGTGTAGTGTACGTGTAGTGTAATGTGTAGTGTGTGTGTAGTGTATGTGTAGTGTATGTATAGTGTGTGTGAAGTGTGTGTGTAGTGTACGTGTAGTGTATGTGTAGTGTACGTGTAGTGTATGTGTAGTATATGTGTAGTGTGTGTGTAGTGTGTGTGTAGTGTACGTGTAGTGTATGTGTAGTGTACATGTAGTGTACGTGTAGTGTGTGTGTAGTGTACATGTAGTGTACGTGTAGTGTGTGTGTAGTGTACGTGTAGTGTGTGTGTAGTGTATGTGTAGTGTGTGTGTAGTGTGTGTGTAGTGTACGTGTAGTGTACGTGTAGTGTACGTGTAGTGTGTGTGTAGTGTATGTGTAGTGTACATGTAGTGTATGTGTAGTGTACGTGTAGTGTGTGTGTAGTGTACGTGAAGTGAACGTGTAGTGTATGTGTAGTGTATGTGTAGTGTGTGTGTAGTGTACGTGTATTGTGTGTGTAGTGTATGTGTAGTGTATGTGTAGTGTGTGTGTAGTGTATGTGTAGTGTGTGTGTAGTGTACATGTAGTGTACGTGTAGTGTATGTGTAGTGTACGTGTAGTGTGTGTGTAGTGTATGTGTAGTGTACATGTAGTGTATGTGTAATGTACGTGTAGTGTGTGTGTAGTGTACGTGAAGTGTACGTGTAGTGTATGTGTAGTGTACGTGTAGTGTGTGTGTAGTGCACTTGTAGTGTACGTGTAGTGTATGTGTATGTGTAGTGTATGTGTAGTGTATGTGTAGTGTGTGTGTATTGTACGTGTAGTGTATGTGTAGTGTGTGTGTAGTGTATGTGTAGTGTATGTATAGTGTATGTGTAGTGTATGTGTGTAGTGTAGTGTATGTGTGTGGTGTAGTGTACGTAAAGTGTACGTGTAATGTATGTGTAGTGTATGTGTAGTGTACGTGTAGTGTATGTGTAGTGTGTGTGTAGTGTATGTGTAGTGTATGTATAGTGTGTGTGAAGTGTGTGTGTAGTGTACGTGTAGTGTATGTGTAGTGTACGTGTAGTGTATGTGTAGTATATGTGTAGTGTGTGTGTAGTGTGTGTGTAGTGTACGTGTAGTGTATGTGTAGTGTACATGTAGTGTACGTGTAGTGTGTGTGTAGTGTACATGTAGTGTACGTGTAGTGTGTGTGTAGTGTACGTGTAGTGTGTGTGTAGTGTATGTGTAGTGTGTGTGTAGTGTGTGTGTAGTGTATGTGTAGTGTACGTGTAGTGTACGTGTAGTGTGTGTGTAGTGTATGTGTAGTGTACATGTAGTGTATGTGTAGTGTACGTGTAGTGTGTGTGTAGTGTACGTGAAGTGTACGTGTAGTGTACGTGTAGTGTATGTGTAGTGTGTGTGTAGTGCACGTGTAGTGTGTGTGTAGTGTATGTGTAGTGTATGTGTAGTGTGTGTGTAGTGTATGTGTAGTGTGTGTGTAGTGTACATGTAGTGTACGTGTAGTGTATGTGTAGTGTACGTGTAGTGTGTGTGTAGTGTATGTGTAGTGTACATGTAGTGTATGTGTAATGTACGTGTAGTGTGTGTGTAGTGTACGTGAAGTGTACGTGTAGTGTATGCGTAGTGTACGTGTAGTGTGTGTGTAGTGTACTTGTAGTGTACGTGTAGTGTATGTGTATGTGTAGTGTATGTGTAGTGTATGTTTAGTGTGTGTGTATTGTACATGTAGTGTATGTGTAGTGTGTGTGTAGTGTATGTGTAGTGTATGTATAGTGTATGTGTAGTGTATGTGTAGTGTACGTGTAGTGTATGTGTAGTGTACGTGTAGTGTATGTGTAGTATATGTGTAGTGTGTGTGTAGTGTGTGTGTAGTGTACGTGTAGTGTATGTGTAGTGTACATGTAGTGTACGTGTAGTGTGTGTGTAGTGTACATGTAGTGTACGTGTAGTGTGTGTGTAGTGTACGTGTAGCGTGTGTGTAGTGTATGTGTAGTGTGTGTGTAGTGTGTGTGTAGTGTACGTGTAGTGTACGTGTAGTGTACGTGTAGTGTGTGTGTGTAGTGTATGTGTAGTGTACATGTAGTGTACGTGTAGTGTGTGTGTAGTGTACGTGAAGTGTACGTGTAGTGTATGTGTATGTGTAGTGTATGTGTAGTGTGTGTGTAGTGTACTTGTAGTGTACGTGTAGTGTATGTGTATGTGTAGTGTATGTGTAGTGTGTGTGTAGTGTATGTGTAGTGTGTGTGTATTGTACGTGTAGTGTATGTGTAGTGTGTGTGTAGTGTATGTGTAGTGTATGTGTAGTGTATGTATAGTGTATGTGTAGTGTATGTGTGTAGTGTAGTGTATGTGTGTGGTGTAGTGTACGTAAAGTGTACGTGTACTGTATGTGTAGTGTATGTGTAGTGTACGTGTAGTGTATGTGTAGTGTGTGTGTAGTGTATGTGTAGTGCATGTGTAGTGTGTGTGTAGTGTATGTGTTGTGTGTGTGTAGTGTACATGTAGTGTACGTGTAGTGTATGTGTAGTGTACGTGTAGTGTGTGTGTAGTGTATGTGTAGTGTACATGTAGTGTATGTGTAATGTACGTGTAGTGTGTGTGTAGTGTACGTGAAGTGTACGTGTAGTGTATGTGTATGTGTAGTGTACGTGTAGTGTGTGTGTAGTGTACTTGTAGTGTACGTGTAGTGTATGTGTATGTGTAGTGTATGTGTAGTGTATGTGTAGTGTGTGTGTATTATACGTGTAGTGTATGTGTAGTGTGTGTGTAGTGTATGTGTAGTGTATGTATAGTGTATGTGTAGTGTATGTGTGTAGTGTAGTGTATGTGTGTGGTGTAGTGTATGTGTGTAGTGTAGTGTATGTGTGTGCTGTAGTGTACGTAAAGTGTACGTGTAATGTACATGTAGTGTATGTGTAGTGTACGTGTAGTGTATGTGTAGTGTGTGTGTAGTGTATGTGTAGTGTATGTATAGTGTGTGTGAAGTGTGTGTGTAGTGTACGTGTAGTGTATGTGTAGTGTATGTGTAGTGTATGTGTAGTATATGTGTAGTGTGTGTGTAGTGTGTGTGTAGTGTACTGTAGTGTATGTGTAGTGTACACGTAGTGTACGTGTAGTGTGTGTGTAGTGTACATGTAGTGTATGTGTAGTGTGTGTGTAGTGTACGTGTAGTGTGTGTGTAGTGTATGTGTAGTGTGTGTGTAGTGTGTGTGTAGTGTACGTGTAGTGTACATGTAGTGTATGTGTATTGTACGTGTAGTGTGTGTGTAGTGTACGTGTAGTGTATGTGTATGTGTAGTGTATGTGTAGTGTGTGTGTTTTGTACGTGTAGTGTATGTGTAGTGTGTGTGTAGTGTATGTGTAGTGTATGTGTAGTGTATGTATAGTGTATGTGTAGTGTATGTGTGTAGTGTAGTGTATGTGTAGTGTATGTGTGTGGTGTAGTGCACGTAAAGTGTACGTGTAATGTATGTGTAGTGTATGTGTAGTGTACGTGTAGTGTATGTGTAGTGTGTGTGTAGTGTATGTGTAGTGTATGTATAGTGTGTGTGAAGTGTGTGTGTAGTGTACGTGTAGTGTATGTGTAGTGTACGTGTAGTGTATGTGTAGTATATGTGTAGTATATGTGTAGTGTGTGTGTAGTGTGTGTGTAGTGTGTGTGTAGTGTACGTGTAGTGTATGTGTAGTGTACATGTAGTGTACGTGTAGTGTGTGTGTAGTGTACATGTAGTGTACGTGTAGTGTGTGTGTAGTGTACGTGTAGTGTGTGTGTAGTGTATGTGTAGTGTACGTGTAGTGTGTGTGTAGTGTATGTGTAGTGTGTGTGTAGTGTATGTGTACTGTGTGTGTAGTGTGTGTGTAGTGTACGTGTAGTGTGTGTGTAGTGTACATGTAGTGTACGTGTAGTGTATGTGTAGTGTATGTGCAGTGTATGTGTAGTGTATATGTTGTGTATGTGTAGTGTACGTGTAGTGTACGTGTAGTGTGTGTGTAGTGTATGTGTAGTGTACGTGTAGTGTACGTGTAGTGTGTGTGTAGTGTATGTGTAGTGTATGTGTAGTGTGTGTGTAGTGTATGTGTAGTGTGTGTAGTGTACATGTAGTGTACGTGTAGTGTATGTGTAGTGTACGTGTAGTGTGTGTGTAGTGTATGTGTAGTGTACATGTAGTGTATGTGTAAAGTACGTGTAGTGTGTGTGTAGTGTACGTGAAGTGTACGTGTAGTGTATGTGTATGTGTAGTGTACGTGTAGTGTGTGTGTAGTGTACTTGTAGTGTACGTGTAGTGTATGTGTATGTGTAGTGTATGTGTATGTGTAGTGTATGTGTAGTGTATGTGTAGTGTGTGTGTATTGTACGTGTAGTGTATGTGTAGTGTGTGTGTAGTGTATGTGTAGTGTATGTATAGTGTATGTGTAGTGTATGTGTGTAGTGTAGTGTATGTGTGTGGTGTAGTGTACGTAAAGTGTACGTGTAATGTATGTGTAGTGTATGTGTAGTGTACGTGTAGTGTAAGTGTAGTGTGTGTGTAGTGTATGTGTAGTGTATGTATAGTGTGTGTGAAGTGTGTGTAGTGTACGTGTGTAACACCCAGGACCTCCCCCCCCCCCTTAGAGTTCACACCCAGGGAAGCCTTCTCCAAGAGGTCAGCCCAGATGACCTCCGGTTTATCTTGTATATTGATTAAAAATTCCTGGGTTAGTCTTAGTCAGCATAGTTTCAAGTATGTAATATTTCATGCAAGGAAATTAGACTCCAGATTCTTATGTGTAAACATCCTTGGATCTCCCCCTTTTGGCCAGGTCAGAGGTCAGTCACACACGTAATTAATAACTCCTCTCTTGAAGAGTGTATGGTGAATGTCAAACAAGCTTTTTGAAATATTTCTTGAGTGTTTGTACACTTTTGGTGGGTAGCAACAGCAGATCTCCCCCTCCCCCCTGTGGGGAGTTGTATATAGAGGGCCTGTAGGAACATAGGAAGGAGAGTGCGATACACCGGGATCGAGAACGGGTCTGTGAAGAACATCTCAGCCCGGGAGAGACAGAGGTCTTAAGGTAATGTGTGTGATCTCTGAGTTTTTGTTCCATGTCCAAATTTCTTAACTTTTTGCCAGTGTTAGTGTAGCATTTATAAGTAGTGATTGACATAATTTTTGGTCTCAATAAACTCGTTAAATTTCCCGTCTGTGTCAATTGTTGAATCCTCTTAGCCTTTTGGATATAGTGGCTGACAACCGTTTTCAAAATTAATGACAGTCATAGAAAGTACTCTCCAAGTCAAGCAATGTTTCTTGCCTCGTTGCTTGATATAGTTTCAATGGTCAAAGGCAGATGGTGGCAGCGTATTTAATCCTTGTGTTAGCATTTCCTTATTGGCAGTGTACCTTTGGTTCCGGTGTAACCATCATGTGTCAGCTCATAACAGTGTTATCAAGTGCAACCGATGAGGAAGTGTTACTCAGGATAAGTAGTGTTCCATTATAGTGGTACATTTTAGGGTGGTGTTACAATTTGGGCGGTATTACAATGGTGCTAGCGGTGGTCCAATAAATTGTGGGTGTGTTCACACTTTATTGGAGTCCTGCGCGCCGGCGGCTGCTCAGTTGGCCACGTCGTTGTTTGTTAGTTTAGGCGGGCTCGCGATTTCGTTGCTCGGGGCCACACGTATTTTAAGTGTTATGATTAGTGCGACATACGGGAAACTAGAGAAAGTTTGGGGTATGCGCTCCGCTCTGAAATCTATGGACAGAAATTAGTTCTCGTTTCTCTTCATAGCTTCCAGGGGTGTACAACCCAGTTATAGGTTGTACAGCAATCTGTTCGGCAGGTTGTCTGGGAAATTGTCAGTGAAGGACGCTTACTGATATATTTCTGAGGTACATGGAGTTGCCTCGAGTTCTAGATCTTAACGATAAGGCCGCAGACGGTGCTTCGTCACCTAGAGTGTAGCTGAGTTATCATCATAGAGGGGGTCATGTTGGCAGCGAGACTGACCTCAAACATTCTGGTCGTGAATTGTGTCTTAGGAAGGACGGCTGCTAGTGTTGGATGTTTTTCCCCAAGGGCGGGTCAGACGTAGTTAGCAGGCGTAGCTTACCGAGGAACAATCGTAGATTTAATCACCACGAGAGTAGTCTTACAATTAGTTAAGGGAATTCATAATTAATTATACTATAACTTTTTGTTTTATTATTTTACTCAGACTTTTTTATAAGTGTAAGGAATTTCAGTGACGGTAAGGTTGTATGTACACCTGACCGTCTCATGTGTGCACATATGTGTACATGTGTTTCTCATGCGACGATCTGAGAGATTGTTTATACTAAGTTATCAACACCTGTTTCATCGTGGGCGCGCGGTCATAACTCTTGTCCACTCAGGAAGGGTACTGTCGTATGTCCCTTCATCTTTCTGCAGACGCTCCGCGCGGCGTATAGTGTGTTTACAGCGAGTGTGCGTTTGTTCTGATTTACCGTTTAATGTTCATTCGTTACATAGAACATTGTGTTAAATTTTCAAGTTAATATGACGCTCGGTGACAAAGTTACAGATATTGTGTTATTTTGTGGAATTATATCTTTATTGGCAATTTGTTTGATTTTATATGTCCACTCAGATGTTATCAGAATGGAAGGGGTTCAAAATAGGGTTGCAATCCCCCTCTATTACTTCTCAGTTCCTGCCCCAAATTCCCTACACCTACCCCACCCCCTCCCAACACTCCCGGTAACCCCACCACTCGGTTACCTGGGACGGTGATAATGACACCATTCACCCAGCCGACACCTCCCACCACACGAGGTTGTCCAAGCCAGAGTTCCTGCCAGCAGAGCACAGCTGTCCAGATGTCAACGTACCATGGTGGGCCCCAGTCTTGCAGTTCATCATCAGAGGCACCCACCTGCCTGCTGCGACACACCGTGCAGGCACACCGGAAGTGGAGGCGCGAGGTCAACAAGCGGGTATGCCAGCAGCAGTCACCTACCAGTTCCCCCTCGTCCTTGGGGATGCCACATCACTGACTCCACCAAGATGCGCAACGAGGCGGTCACATTCCAACGGCACCTCCCTACTGAGTGTGCTTGACTCGCCAATAGGGTGCACGTTTCGCACCATCGGCCCAAGGTCAGGCACATTAGGGCATGCGCGATAAGGCGTACCGGCTTAGTAGAATGTGACACAAGCAACGCCTGTGTAGTGATGGGCCCCAGGAGCTGAAGTCGGGATCCACCTGGCCTGCCGCCACGCCACCCACGCCCCAACACCTGCACCTGCTTACTTCTGTTGCAAGACATCGTCGACGTCACACTCTCTGCCCTGCTGTCACGACTCCTGCTATGTAGCTGCTGTCACTCATCATCGACCGTCAGCTTCAAGCAACTGGAGGTGAGATGTGCCTCCATACATCTCTCCTAACACCGTTCACTTGTGACCGGCCAAGTCCTCGGCCGCTGTCACTTGCCGCTGCTCTTCACACCACCACCTTCCAGCAGTTTGATAGCTTGACGAGGAGTCTGTTACCAGTAGACTCGCTCTGTCACCAGACGTACCCCCAGAGCTGTTACAAGAAGATCTTAGGGTATATGCAGGCATCATCGACGGGCAGACGCTGGACCAACATCAGGTCTCCAACATCGTCACCAACATCACGTCACCAACATCACGTCTCCAACATCACGTCTCCAACATCACGTCACCAACATCAGGTCTCCAACATCGCCACCAACATCGGGTCTCCAACATCAGGCCACCTCGCGAGAGTATAACGGATGCACGATAGAAAACGCGTATATAAACACGAACATTAATGTGTCAAGATTTACGAATGATGGTTCAGAGAAATGACTCTATTATTAACGGTGTCAAATAGTCTTGTCTAATTGGGTTAAAAGTGTAACATTTATGGGGATGTAAAGTAACTAGGCCTAGAAAAAGTGGTCCTAGACAGTGTTCTAAGCTAGATGACTTCGGTCTCTAGCACAAACTTTATCTTGGAATTTATTACTATTTTATTTCATGTATGTATCTATGTGATAAGTCTGTCCTGGTGATGAGTGTCCAGGTTTTCTGGGTGGTACCAGTGTATGGGTACATATTTTTTTTTTATTATTTGCATGCCTTTTTATTTCATTGAAATGTTGTAATGTTAAGTAATATTTCTGTTGTGGTAAGAGGTAGTCTTACTTTCAGTGTGTGCAGGGTGCATGGAGATTGACCCGGGCACTATTGTCTTGTGCGGTATATGGATTGGCCCACAAGTATTCTGTTAACGTACGGTTCTATTGATGAGTCTTCATGTCTATTGTTGTATTTTTACCATGTTTTATAACTTGTATAACTCATACGTTTGGCTGAGGGTCATGAGGTACCCAGCAGATGTTTGGAATATGCTCACTTAGGTATAATGTTTCCTGTTATTTTTTAATTAGTTAGATTTAAATGTTAGAGTAGGAGTATTACATATATATATTTTTTTTTTTCATGTTGCTGATCATTTTTTTTGTATGTTCTTCAGACCTTCTGAGGAAGGCTTGCTAGCCTGCCTAGTGTGCAGGCAGGATATGTCATTGTTTCATAGTATTCTGTAGTGTCATGTACTGTAATTCGGGGTTGTATTATGTAGCCTTGTGTTATTCCGTGTATTTTGACATTATATTATCTTTTAGTTACTTGTAATTTTCCTGTTCCATTAGGAATTTTTTTTTTTTTATGTCATGCTAGTTTTAAGGCGATTTTTTTGTTTTGGTCTTCCAGCCTTCTGAGGGAGCCTTGCTGGACTGCCCAAGTGCAGTCGGGATTTTTTTTTTTTTCATTGATACTTTATTGTCATATTATGATATCGGAATCGTATCATGTGTGACGGTATCATTGCTTGTACTTGTGCCAAGGTATTTTTTTGTGTACTTTTGTTTCTTTCATTATACATTTATGTTTTGTTCTTACTGCAGTATAACTGTATAATGTACTTTGCTTCATGTTAATTTAGTTAGCTTACTTTTATCATTATGTCACTGGCTATTTTTTTTTTCTTTTTAGGGTTAGTTGTAGTATTTTGGATGAGTTAGGATAAGACAAAATTGGGCTTAATTATCATACACCCGATTTTGTCTTAACTCCGGGGAAAGGGAGCTGTAACACCCAGGACCTCCCCCCCCCCCTTAGAGTTCACACCCAGGGAAGCCTTCTCCAAGAGGTCAGCCCAGATGACCTCCGGTTTATCTTGTATATTGATTAAAAATTCCTGGGTTAGTCTTAGTCAGCATAGTTTCAAGTATGTAATATTTCATGCAAGGAAATTAGACTCCAGATTCTTATGTGTAAACATCCTTGGATCTCCCCCTTTTGGCCAGGTCAGAGGTCAGTCACACACGTAATTAATAACTCCTCTCTTGAAGAGTGTATGGTGAATGTCAAACAAGCTTTTTGAAATATTTCTTGAGTGTTTGTACACTTTTGGTGGGTAGCAACAGCAGATCTCCCCCTCCCCCCTGTGGGGAGTTGTATATAGAGGGCCTGTAGGAACATAGGAAGGAGAGTGCGATACACCGGGATCGAGAACGGGTCTGTGAAGAACATCTCAGCCCGGGAGAGACAGAGGTCTTAAGGTAATGTGTGTGATCTCTGAGTTTTTGTTCCATGTCCAAATTTCTTAACTTTTTGCCAGTGTTAGTGTAGCATTTATAAGTAGTGATTGACATAATTTTTGGTCTCAATAAACTCGTTAAATTTCCCGTCTGTGTCAATTGTTGAATCCTCTTAGCCTTTTGGATATAGTGGCTGACAACCGTTTTCAAAATTAATGACAGTCATAGAAAGTACTCTCCAAGTCAAGCAATGTTTCTTGCCTCGTTGCTTGATATAGTTTCAATGGTCAAAGGCAGATGGTGGCAGCGTATTTAATCCTTGTGTTAGCATTTCCTTATTGGCAGTGTACCTTTGGTTCCGGTGTAACCATCATGTGTCAGCTCATAACAGTGTTATCAAGTGCAACCGATGAGGAAGTGTTACTCAGGATAAGTAGTGTTCCATTATAGTGGTACATTTTGTGGTGTTACAATAGAGGGGTGTTACACGTGTAGTGTATGTGTAGTGTACGTGTAGTGTATGTGTAGTATATGTGTAGTGTGTGTGTAGTGTGTGTGTAGTGTACGTGTAGTGTATGTGTAGTGTACATGTAGTGTACGTGTAGTGTGTGTGTAGTGTACATGTAGTGTGCGTGTAGTGTGTGTGTAGTGTACGTGTAGTGTGTGTGTAGTGTATGTGTAGTGTGTGTGTAGTGTGTGTGTAGTGTACGTGTAGTGTACGTGTAGTGTACGTGTAGTGTGTGTGTAGTGTATGTGTAGTGTACATGTAGTGTATGTGTAGTGTACGTGTAGTGTGTGTGTAGTGTACGTGAAGTGAACGTGTAGTGTATGTGTAGTGTATGTGTAGTGTGTGTGTAGTGTACGTGTATTGTGTGTGTAGTGTATGTGTAGTGTATGTGTAGTGTGTGTGTAGTGTATGTGTAGTGTGTGTGTAGTGTACATGTAGTGTACGTGTAGTGTATGTGTAGTGTACGTGTAGTGTGTGTGTAGTGTATGTGTAGTGTACATGTAGTGTATGTGTAATGTACGTGTAGTGTGTGTGTAGTGTACGTGAAGTGTACGTGTAGTGTATGTGTAGTGTACGTGTAGTGTGTGTGTAGTGCACTTGTAGTGTACGTGTAGTGTATGTGTATGTGTAGTGTATGTGTAGTGTATGTGTAGTGTGTGTGTATTGTACGTGTAGTGTATGTGTAGTGTGTGTGTAGTGTATGTGTAGTGTATGTATAGTGTATGTGTAGTGTATGTGTGTAGTGTAGTGTATGTGTGTGGTGTAGTGTACGTAAAGTGTACGTGTAATGTATGTGTAGTGTATGTGTAGTGTACGTGTAGTGTATGTGTAGTGTGTGTGTAGTGTATGTGTAGTGTATGTATAGTGTGTGTGAAGTGTGTGTGTAGTGTACGTGTAGTGTATGTGTAGTGTACGTGTAGTGTATGTGTAGTATATGTGTAGTGTGTGTGTAGTGTGTGTGTAGTGTACGTGTAGTGTATGTGTAGTGTACATGTAGTGTACGTGTAGTGTGTGTGTAGTGTACATGTAGTGTACGTGTAGTGTGTGTGTAGTGTACGTGTAGTGTGTGTGTAGTGTATGTGTAGTGTGTGTGTAGTGTGTGTGTAGTGTATGTGTAGTGTACGTGTAGTGTACGTGTAGTGTGTGTGTAGTGTATGTGTAGTGTACATGTAGTGTATGTGTAGTGTACGTGTAGTGTGTGTGTAGTGTACGTGAAGTGTACGTGTAGTGTACGTGTAGTGTATGTGTAGTGTGTGTGTAGTGCACGTGTAGTGTGTGTGTAGTGTATGTGTAGTGTATGTGTAGTGTGTGTGTAGTGTATGTGTAGTGTGTGTGTAGTGTACATGTACTGTACGTGTAGTGTATGTGTAGTGTACGTGTAGTGTGTGTGTAGTGTATGTGTAGTGTACATTGTTATGATCTCAGCCTACAGGAGAAACGAGTCTCCCTCCTTGAGAGTTATTCGTCAAGCCTGACCTAACTAGAAGGTCTAGCAAATATTGAGGTGATAACCCATATGAAAAATGGCTGGTTGGATATGTAAAAGAATTTAAGATTATGGGCAGTAAGTAAGGAAATAGATAAATGACTGGCTAGGAGATGTGGACATTTTGCTGGAGGCGTGAGGCTCGCTTCCGGAGGACCTTGACCTTACTTGAGTGCCAGACATCGCAGGGGGAAGCCGCGCTCCGTTTGAGCTCCCGCCAGAAGGGAACCCCTAGTGATATATCTCGAAGAGAAGAGAAGTGTGCGGACGTACCAGCTGTGGAATCGAGCTGGGAACGTTGTGGTCTCAAGTCCGGGTCGACGAGCAGATATTAAATCGCCCAGAAGCATTATTGTGGGCCGTGGGAGCGCCCTGACCAAGCCTCGTCAGAGGAAGAAGCGCCCTCGACCAGACGTTCTGTGGTAAGCACGATATACGCCAGTTCATAGTGATTGCATTGTAGTTGGTCGTGTGCCCAGCGACAGTAGCGATGTTTATTTATAGGTTAGACATGTTTTAATAAGGCAGAAAGCCTGAAATAAGAGAGTGGAGAGGGAGGAACACGGAGCGACGTCCGTCCTCTCTGAGCGCTGGCGGACGACTGAGGGAGCCTGGCTCCGGATGGAGGAAGACCCTCCCAGCGAGTGAGGACGCCGCCAGGCGAGGTGGAGTATGGACCCGCCCAAAACGGGGGAGTCCACTCTCACTGTATGTAGAGGACAGATAGAGGTTTGAGGCAAGCATATTGTGTGGTTATTTTTGTTTATGTGTTAAAGGGGAACATTTTATTGGAACGTCGATGGGTTGCAGGTTTGTCTTTGGGGAAGAAGTTGCTGAGAACTTCGAAGCCAGCAGATGATGTAGCTGATGAGACTCCAAGGTAGTGGAGCAGAGGACCTCGAGCTGTGAGGAGAAGCAGCAGTGAAGAGGAGTGTCACGCGCTTCTGTAGAGGTGGTGTAGCAGCCAAGAGAGCTGTGGAAGAACCTAGCAGAAGGGTGAAGCACCGTAGTTACTCAAGGAAATTTCATGATAGCAGCCTGGAGGAGCTGCAGAGGATCCTGGTAGTGAAGCCCGGAAGAACCTAAGGATATTAGGGTAGTGAACTTCCAGAGGTGGAAGGGGAAGTTCTGGTGGATTACTAGTAGGGAGTTGATAGTGTTTGGTTGTCATTAGCGTGCAAGACGCAGTGAGAGGTGAGTGACTGTTGGCATTCTTATGTCAAGGAGTTTTTTTATACTGAAGTATCAATGAACATTTATACTGGTATATGTTATTGCATTCAAATGCTGATTTTCTATATATACATTATCTTGCTGATAGTGCAACAGTGTATGTAGGCTTGACCAACTTGAGGAGGTTAATGGTATCAGGTGGCGAACCAGGAGATAGGATACCCCTTTGATAAGCTGATAATAGAGTTCTGATGGTGTTGGAGTGCAACCTGATTGTGATATTATAGAGTATAGGATTCATTATTATTATATGTGTGTATGTATCGTGTATGTGCTTTGTTCAGTAAATGTGTCACAATTTGCTGGTGTTTGCCCTTGTCCTAGTGAGGCTTCCCAGGAGGTAGTAAAGGAGAGAGAGAGAGGAAGAACCATGAACCACTGCTGTGGACAGGGTAGGAGGTAATACTAGTAAGTCATAGGGGGATTGAGGAGATCATATCTCATAAGGAGAGAGAGTGGGGAGTCACAGCGGCTCGAGTGGGTGTGTGCACGTGACAACGAGGCTAAGTGTTGGAGCCGCATCCCCTGAACGTGTGACGTTGAGCCCCTCTCCAAGAGCCAGAAGCGCCAAGGGTGATCTCCTAGTATAAGCACTCTGCCGAGTTGTGGGTTGGGTTGTCCATAGAGAAGGATCAACGACGACAACACCAACCAACCCACAGTCTATAATAAATTGGGGGCCTGTGTCCGGGAGAGTGAACTGACACACCCACACCCTGTCCAAGAGTGGATTTGTACACCCCTGCTGAGATAAACTGTGTGACCGCAGGTGTATACTCTCTTGGGAAGACTCACAGGACAAAGATGGATAAGGTGCAAGCGTTTGTGGAGTCAGGCAAGCCTGAGGATTTAGAAGGTTGCACGAGGGATCAATTGAAACAAATAGCAGAAAAATGTGGCATCAGGTTGAAAGCATCTAAAGTAGCTGGGATGAAGGATGAGATCCTGAGGCAGTTGAGAGCCAGAAGTGAAGCGGCAGAACAAGGAGCCCAGGAAGGAGCTGAAAGTAGAAAGGAGGATGATGGGCAGGATGACGTGAGATCCCAGGGATCGAGTAGGAGCAGCAAGAGTAGCCGCAGTAGCAGGAGTAGCCGGAATAGGAGCTTGGAGAGATTCCAGTTAGAGCTCCAGATGCAGCGTGAGGACAAGGAGAGACAGTTCCAGCTGGAAAAGATGAAATTAGAACTCCAGATGAAAAATGAAGCCGAGAAGGAAAAAGAGAAAACCAGGCTGGAAGTAGAAAAAGAGAAAACCAGGCTGGAAGTAGAAAAAGAAAAAGCCCAGGTCGAAAAAGAAAAAGAGAGAACAAAACAAATGCAGATAGAAGCGAATAGAACCTTGGCTGAGCAAAGGATTGAACATGGGTTGCCAGAGAGCACCACCCAGGTATCACACCCACCAGAGGTTAGGGTTAGGGAGAAGGACATTCCCTTGTTTGTTCCCGAAGAGGCAGAGAGCTTTTTCGAGCACTTTGAAAAAGTAGCCAGCATCAAGGAGTGGCCACAGGAGGAATGGGCCCAGCTGGTCCAGTTAAGATTGACCGGTGCAGCCAGGGAGGCATACACCCAATTGTCACTGGAAGAGTGCCAGGATTACGCCACAGTAAAGAGCAGCATATTGCGCTCGTTTCAGTTAACCCCAGAAGCTTATAGAAAGCGCTTCAGAGAGATGATCAAAGTTGGAGCATGTACGTTTGCTGAGACAGCAAGAGATCTGGAAAGACGATTCCAGAAGTGGATTGAGGCTGCTGGAGTTGGATCTTACGCTGACCTGAAGCAACTGATGGTCATGGAAAAGTTCTTGGAGATGATGCATCCCGAAACAAAGTTCAAGATCCAAGAAGCAGGGATAATGGAGGTGAAAGATGCCGCAGATAGGGCGGATATGATTACTGAAGCATACAAGAGCTTAAGGGAGAACAGAGTGAGGAGCGAGGCGAGACGCAGCAATGGCAGACCCAATGGAGTCTGGGGAGGAAGAAATTATGAGAGACCCAGAATAGTCTGGGGTGAGAAAAATTTTGATAAATGGGAAGATAAAAGTAAGTACCCTAAAGCTCAGAAGAGTAGGTCGCGCACTTCATCTGAAAGTGAGGATGGAGGAGCTAAACGAGAAACTAATCGTGATCCAGGGAATCAAGAATCCAGTAAAGCTCCACAGAGTGCGAGTAGTACGTCTGGCCCGAGGAACTCCAATACGAGTGGGCAGAGTCAGAGCTACTCTGGTACATATAGAAGAGACTTTTCCCAGATGAGATGTTACAATTGTAACGGATTGGGTCACGTGATGCGAAATTGTCGGCAGGGCAAGAGAGTTGTGACCCTGGCCATGTGTGACCCCCGAGGTAAATATACTAATGTGTTCCGAGACAAACCACAGAGAGCGAACTTAGTGAACGAGAGGTATAGGCCGTTCATGAGCAAAGGTTGGATCAATGTAGGAGGCCAACCTGAGGTAGAAGTTGGTATCTTAAGAGATACCGGAGCTAATCAGAGCTTGATTGCGAGAAGCCTGATTGGGGATGGTCGACGGTTAGCTGGCAGTGGGAAGGTGAAAGTATATGGGTTATTGTCTGAGAGTGACATGCCCGTATGTACTGTCCAGCTAAGGTCGGAATATGTGTCGGCAGAGGTGATGTTGGGAGTGTGCCCCGACATACCTGTTCCAGGAGTCCAAGTGATCCTGGGGAATGACTTGTGCGGGACAAAGGTGTTGACAAGAGTCATAGCGGAGACTGTGCCAGAGGAGAGCCCAGAAGGCCACGGCACGGGTGGGACACCTGAGAGTGTGAACCTGACTGACATCCGAGGGGATGAGTCAGGAGACCGCCAAGCCATTGAGTACCCTGTCTCGGTAGTGACGAAGGCAGAGGTGGCCGACGAGGAAGACACTGGAGAAGGTGAGACAGTGTCGATTCAGCCAGTGGAAGATATCGACGTAGATATAGCATGGCTGTTTGATGAAGGTCCAGCCCAGGAAAATGAAGTCTCGGTGAGGTCAAAAGTGAAGATGGCCCAGCCGAAGAAGAATACTGTGGAGAGAGTTGACCTGAGTAAAGCCCAGACTGCTGAAATTAAAAGTCGGAAGGTGAATGCAACTGTGCTGAGTAGGAATGAGGGAAGATGTGGACATGCTGAGGACGGGAGTAGAGCGTCAAGTGGTCCACGAGCACAGAGGCATATGGATAGTGGAGTTAAGTTGTTTGAGATGTCAAGAGTTGACATGTTCCACAGGAAACGTGAAGAAAAGATAGTGAAGAAGAGTAATAGCCGAGAAAATGAAAGGAGAAGAGACAGTATGTGTGGAGAGATGCTTACGAGCACTCTAGGAGAGGTAGAGCGACATGTATGGTCGAGTGCTGTTGAGTGTAGTACAGTGCTTGAAGAAACTTTTAGGGAACGAAGAAGAGTTGAAGGAGAAGAAATGGAGTTGTATAGAAGTGAAAAGTGTGGGAAGAGGAAGATGATACAAGCATGGAGGAATAGAAGAAAGCCGAGGACTCGGTGGGAGTCGAACAGGATGAGGTCTCGGATATATGAGGAGACGAAAAGGAGGAGCGTCGGTGAAGACGATGGAGTGAAGTATGATGACAGGAGGCGGAAGTATAATGGCAGTAGATGGAAGTATGAAGACGACAGAGGAGATACAGACAGTAGATGTCTGACTCTGGACGAGAAGAGAAGAAGACGAGGAAACGGAGGGTGGAGACAGTAAGTAGAGTGGACCAATGGATTGCAGGCGTCCAAGAAGGACAGCCTAGCCAAGAGGTGTCAGAGAGGTCAAATCGTTTATGAGAAGATCGTGTTTCTGGAGAGTTGTGAGCCAGATGTTGCAAGGTGCAACGAACTAATTGTAGACTCCTAAGGGGGTACGTAAGCAGATCAACCGTTCGAACCAATTGGCTGAAGAACGAGACAGTGTGGTGGCGGATGTATTATCCCGAGCTTTGCCACTGGAATAACTCTCAAAAATAAGGGGAGGGGAGTGTTATGATCTCAGCCTACAGGAGAAACGAGTCTCCCTCCTTGAGAGTTATTCGTCAAGCCTGACCTAACTAGAAGGTCTAGCAAATATTGAGGTGATAACCCATATGAAAAATGGCTGGTTGGATATGTAAAAGAATTTAAGATTATGGGCAGTAAGTAAGGAAATAGATAAATGACTGGCTAGGAGATGTGGACATTTTGCTGGAGGCGTGAGGCTCGCTTCCGGAGGACCTTGACCTTACTTGAGTGCCAGACATCGCAGGGGGAAGCCGCGCTCCGTTTGAGCTCCCGCCAGAAGGGAACCCCTAGTGATATATCTCGAAGAGAAGAGAAGTGTGCGGACGTACCAGCTGTGGAATCGAGCTGGGAACGTTGTGGTCTCAAGTCCGGGTCGACGAGCAGATATTAAATCGCCCAGAAGCATTATTGTGGGCCGTGGGAGCGCCCTGACCAAGCCTCGTCAGAGGAAGAAGCGCCCTCGACCAGACGTTCTGTGGTAAGCACGATATACGCCAGTTCATAGTGATTGCATTGTAGTTGGTCGTGTGCCCAGCGACAGTAGCGATGTTTATTTATAGGTTAGACATGTTTTAATAAGGCAGAAAGCCTGAAATAAGAGAGTGGAGAGGGAGGAACACGGAGCGACGTCCGTCCTCTCTGAGCGCTGGCGGACGACTGAGGGAGCCTGGCTCCGGATGGAGGAAGACCCTCCCAGCGAGTGAGGACGCCGCCAGGCGAGGTGGAGTATGGACCCGCCCAAAACGGGGGAGTCCACTCTCACTGTATGTAGAGGACAGATAGAGGTTTGAGGCAAGCATATTGTGTGGTTATTTTTGTTTATGTGTTAAAGGGGAACATTTTATTGGAACGTCGATGGGTTGCAGGTTTGTCTTTGGGGAAGAAGTTGCTGAGAACTTCGAAGCCAGCAGATGATGTAGCTGATGAGACTCCAAGGTAGTGGAGCAGAGGACCTCGAGCTGTGAGGAGAAGCAGCAGTGAAGAGGAGTGTCACGCGCTTCTGTAGAGGTGGTGTAGCAGCCAAGAGAGCTGTGGAAGAACCTAGCAGAAGGGTGAAGCACCGTAGTTACTCAAGGAAATTTCATGATAGCAGCCTGGAGGAGCTGCAGAGGATCCTGGTAGTGAAGCCCGGAAGAACCTAAGGATATTAGGGTAGTGAACTTCCAGAGGTGGAAGGGGAAGTTCTGGTGGATTACTAGTAGGGAGTTGATAGTGTTTGGTTGTCATTAGCGTGCAAGACGCAGTGAGAGGTGAGTGACTGTTGGCATTCTTATGTCAAGGAGTTTTTTTATACTGAAGTATCAATGAACATTTATACTGGTATATGTTATTGCATTCAAATGCTGATTTTCTATATATACATTATCTTGCTGATAGTGCAACAGTGTATGTAGGCTTGACCAACTTGAGGAGGTTAATGGTATCAGGTGGCGAACCAGGAGATAGGATACCCCTTTGATAAGCTGATAATAGAGTTCTGATGGTGTTGGAGTGCAACCTGATTGTGATATTATAGAGTATAGGATTCATTATTATTATATGTGTGTATGTATCGTGTATGTGCTTTGTTCAGTAAATGTGTCACAATTTGCTGGTGTTTGCCCTTGTCCTAGTGAGGCTTCCCAGGAGGTAGTAAAGGAGAGAGAGAGAGGAAGAACCATGAACCACTGCTGTGGACAGGGTAGGAGGTAATACTAGTAAGTCATAGGGGGATTGAGGAGATCATATCTCATAAGGAGAGAGAGTGGGGAGTCACAGCGGCTCGAGTGGGTGTGTGCACGTGACAACGAGGCTAAGTGTTGGAGCCGCATCCCCTGAACGTGTGACGTTGAGCCCCTCTCCAAGAGCCAGAAGCGCCAAGGGTGATCTCCTAGTATAAGCACTCTGCCGAGTTGTGGGTTGGGTTGTCCATAGAGAAGGATCAACGACGACAACACCAACCAACCCACAGTCTATAATAACATGTAGTGTATGTGTAATGTACGTGTAGTGTGTGTGTAGTGTACGTGAAGTGTACGTGTAGTGTATGCGTAGTGTACGTGTAGTGTGTGTGTAGTGTACTTGTAGTGTACGTGTAGTGTATGTGTATGTGTAGTGTATGTGTAGTGTATGTTTAGTGTGTGTGTATTGTACATGTAGTGTATGTGTAGTGTGTGTGTAGTGTATGTGTAGTGTATGTATAGTGTATGTGTAGTGTATGTGTAGTGTACGTGTAGTGTATGTGTAGTGTGTGTGTAGTGTATGTGTAGTGTATGTATAGTGTGTGTGAAGTGTGTGTGTAGTGTACGTGTAGTGTATGTGTAGTGTACGTGTAGTGTATGTGTAGTGTACGTGTAGTGTATGTGTAGTGTATGTGTAGTGTGTGTGTAGTGTGTGTGTAGTGTACGTGTAGTGTATGTGTAGTGTACATGTAGTGTACGTGTAGTGTGTGTGTAGTGTACATGTAGTGTACGTGTAGTGTGTGTGTAGTGTACGTGTAGCGTGTGTGTGGTGTATGTGTAGTGTGTGTGTAGTGTGTGTGTAGTGTACGTGTAGTGTACGTGTAGTGTACGTGTAGTGTGTGTGTGTAGTGTATGTGTAGTGTACATGTAGTGTATGTGTAGTGTACGTGTAGTGTGTGTGTAGTGTACGTGAAGTGTACGTGTAGTGTATGTGTATGTGTAGTGTATGTGTAGTGTGTGTGTAGTGTACTTGTAGTGTACGTGTAGTGTATGTGTATGTGTAGTGTATGTGTAGTGTGTGTGTAGTGTATGTGTAGTGTGTGTGTATTGTACGTGTAGTGTATGTGTTGTGTGTGAGTAGTATATGTGTAGTGTATGTGTAGTGTATGTATAGTGTATGTGTAGTGTATGTGTGTAGTGTAGTGTATGTGTAGTGTATGTGTGTGGTGTAGTGTACGTAAAGTGTACGTGTACTGTATGTGTAGTGTATGTGTAGTGTACGTGTAGTGTATGTGTAGTGTATGTTTAGTGTATGTGTAGTGTGTGTGTAGTGTATGTGTAGTGTGTGTGTAGTGTACATGTAGTGTACGTGTAGTGTATGTGTAGTGTACGTGTAGTGTGTGTGTAGTGTATGTGTAGTGTACATGTAGTGTATGTGTAATGTACGTGTAGTGTGTGTGTAGTGTACGTGAAGTGTACGTGTAGTGTATGTGTATGTGTAGTGTACGTGTAGTGTGTGTGTAGTGTACTTGTAGTGTACGTGTAGTGTATGTGTATGTGTAGTGTATGTGTAGTGTATGTGTAGTGTGTGTGTATTATACGTGTAGTGTATGTGTAGTGTGTGTGTAGTGTATGTGTAGTGTATGTATAGTGTATGTGTAGTGTATGTGTGTAGTGTAGTGTATGTGTGTGGTGTAGTGTACGTAAAGTGTACGTGTAATGTACATGTAGTGTATGTTTAGTGTACGTGTAGTGTATGTGTAGTGTGTGTGTAGTGTATGTGTAGTGTATGTATAGTGTGTGTGAAGTGTGTGTGTAGTGTACGTGTAGTGTATGTGTAGTGTACGTGTAGTGTATGTGTAGTATATGTGTAGTGTGTGTGTAGTGTGTGTGTAGTGTACGTGTAGTGTATGTGTAGTGTACATGTAGTGTACGTGTAGTGTGTGTGTAGTGTACATGTAGTGTACGTGTAGTGTGTGTGTAGTGTACGTGTAGTGTGTGTGTAGTGTATGTGTAGTGTGTGTGTAGTGTGTGTGTAGTGTACGTGTAGTGTACGTGTAGTGTACGTGTAGTGTATATGTAGTGTATGTGTAGTGTATGTGTAGTGTATGTGTGTAGTGTATGTGTAGTATATGTGTAGTATATGTGTAGTATATGTGTAGTGTATGTGTAGTGTACGTGTAGTGTATGTGTAGTGTAGGTGTAGTGTATGTGTAGTATATATGTAGTATATGTGTAGTGTATGTGTAGTATATGTGTAGTATATGTGTAGTGTATGTGTAGTGTACGTGTAGTGTATGTGTAGTGTATGTGAAGTGTATGTGTAGTGTATGTGTTTTGTATGTGCTGTGTACGTGTAGTGTATGTGTAGGGTACGTTTAGTGTATGTGAAGTGTACGTGTAGCGTACGTGTAGTGTATGTGGAGGTGTAGTGTATGTGCAGTGTATGAGTAGTGTACGTGTAGTGTATGTGTAGTGTATGTGTTGTGTACATGTAGTGTATGTGTAGTGTACGTGTAGTGTATGTGTAGTGTACGTGTAGTGTATATGTAGTGTATGTGTAGTGTATGTGTGTAGTGTATGTGTGTATTGTACGTGTAGGGTATGTGTAGTGTACGTGTAGTGTATGTGTAGTGTATGTGTATGTGTAGTGTACGTGTAGTGTATGTGTAGTGTATGTGTATGTGTAGTGTACGTGTAGTGTATGTGTAGTGTATGTGTGTAGCGTAGTGTATGTGTAGTGTATGTGTGTAGTGTAGTGTTCGTGAAGTGTATGTGTAGTGTACATATAGTGTACGTGAAGTGTATGTGTAGTGTATGTGTTTTGTACGTGTAGTGTATGTGTAGTGTACGTGTAGTGTATGTGTAGTATATGTGTAGTATATGTGTAGTATATGTGTAGTATATGTGTAGTGTATGTGTAGTGTACGTGTAGTGTATGTGTAGTGTATGTGAAGTGTACGTGTAGTGTATGTGTTTTGTATGTGCAGTGTACGTGTAGTGTATGTGTAGGGTACGTTTAGTGTATGTGAAGTGTACGTGTAGCGTACGTGTAGTGTATGTGTAGGTGTAGTGTATGTGCAGTGTATGAGTAGTGTATGTGTAGTGTATGTGTAGTGTATGTGTTGTGTACATGTAGTGTATGTGTAGTGTATGTGTATGTGTAGTGTATGTGTAGTGTACGTGTAATGTATGTGTAGTGTATGTGTAGTGTATGTGTGCAGTGTAGTGTATGTGTAGTGTATGTGTAGTGTATGTGTAATGTATGTGTAGTGTACGTGTAGTGTATGTGTATTGTATGTGTATGTGTAGTGTATGTGTAGTGTATGTGTAGTGTATGTGTTGTATATGTGTAGTGTATGTGTGTAGTGTAGTGTACGTGAAGTGTATGTGTAGTGTACGTGTAGTGTATGTGTAGTGTATGTGTAGTGTACGTGAAGTGTATGTGTAGTGTACGTGTAGTGTATGTGTATGTGTAGTGTATGTGTAGTGTGTGTGTAGTGTACGTGTAGTGTATGTGTAGTATATGTGTAGTATATGTGTAGTATATGTGTAGTATATGTGTAGTGTATGTGTAGTGTACGTGTAGTGTATGTGTAGTGTATGTGAAGTGTACGTGTAGTGTATGTGTTTTGTATGTGCAGTGTACGTGTAGTGTATGTGTAGGATACGTTTAGTGTATGTGAAGTGTACGTGTAGCGTACGTGTAGTGTATGTGTAGGTGTAGTGTATGTGCAGTGTATGAGTAGTGTACGTGTAGTGTATGTGTAGTGTATGTGTTGTGTACATGTAGTGTATGTGTATTGTATGTGTATGTGTAGTGTATGTGTAGTGTATGTATAGTGTATGTGTTGTATATGTGTAGTGTATGTGTGTAGTGTAGTGTACGTGAAGTGTATGTGTAGTGTACGTGTAGTGTATGTGTAGTGTATGTGTAGTGTACGTGAAGTGTACGTGTAGTGTACGTGTAGTGTATGTGTATGTGTAGTGTATGTGTAGTGTGTGTGTAGTGTACGTGTAGTGCAAGTGTAGTGTGTGTGTAGTCTATGTGTAGTCTATGTGTAGTGTGTGTGTAGTGTACGTGTAGTGTACGTGTAGTGTGTGTGTAGTGTACGTGTAGTGTACGTGTAGTGTATGTGTAGTGTATGTGTAGTGCAGGAGTAGTGAATGTGTAGTGCATGTGTAGTGTATGTGTACTGTATGTGTAGTGTACGTGAAGTGTACGTGTAGTGTATGTGTAGTGTATGTGTAGTGTATGTGTAGTGTTTGTGTAGTGTATGTGTAGTGTGTGCAGTGTATGTGTAGTGTACGTGTATTGTATGTGTTGTGTATGTGTAGTGTATGTGTAGTGTGTGTTTAGTGTATGTGTAGTGTATGTTTAGTGTATGTGTAGTGTTTGTGTAGTGTGTATGTAGTGTGTGCAGTGTATGTGTAGTGTACGTGTATTGTATGTGTAGTGTACGGGTATTGCATGTGTAGTGTATGTGTAGTGTACGTGAAGTGTACGTGTAGTGAATGTGTAGTCTATGTGTAGTGTATGTGTAGTGTAGGGGTGGTGTATGTGTGGTGTCTGTGTAGTGTGTGTAGTGTATGTGTAGTGTATGTGTAGTGTATGTGTAGTATATGTGTAGTGTATGTGTAGTGTTTGTGTAGTGTGTGTGTGTAGTGAATGTGTAGTGTACGTGTAGTGTACGTGTAGTGTATGTGAATGTGTATGTGTAGTGTATCTGTAGTGTATGTGTAGTGTACGTGTAGTATATGTGTAGTATACGTGTAATGTACATGGAGTGTACGTGTAGTGTATGTGAATGTGTATGTGTAGTGTATCTGTAGTGTATGTGTAGTGTACGTGTAGTATATGTGTAGTGTACGTGTAGTGTACATGTAGTGTACGTGTAGTGTATGTGTGTAGTGTAGTGTATGTGTAGTGTATGTGTAGTGTACGTGTATTGTGTGTAGTGTATGTAGTGTATGTGTAGTGTATGTGTAGTGTATGTGTAGTGTATGTGTATTGTATGTGTACTGTACGTGTAGTGTATGTGTAGTGTATGTGTAGTGTACGTGTAGTGTATGTGTAGTGTACGTGTAGAGTATATGTAGTGTATGTGTGTAGTGTATGTGTGTATTGTACGTGTAGGGTATGTGTAGTGTACGTGTAGTGTATGTGTAGTGTATGTGTATGTGTAGTGTACGTGTAGTGTATGTGTAGTGTATGTGTATGTGTAGTGTATGTGTATGTGTAGTGTACGTGTAGTGTATGTGTAGTGTATGTGTATGTGTAGTGTACGTGTAGTGTATGTGTAGTGTATGTGTGTAGCGTAGTGTATGTGTAGTGTATGTGTGTAGTGTAGTGTAGTGTACGTGTAGTGTATGTGTAGTGTACGTGTAGTGTATGTGTAGTATATGTGTAGTATATGTGTAGTATATGTGTAGTGTATGTGTAGTGTACGTGTAGTGTATGTGTAGTGTATGTGAAGTGTATGTGTAGTGTATGTGTTTTGTATGTGCAGTGTACGTGTAGTGTATGTGTAGGGTACGTTTATTGTATGTGAAGTGTACGTGTAGCGTACGTGTAGTGTATGTGCAGGTGTAGTGTATGTGCAGTGTATGAGTAGTGTACGTGTAGTGTATGTGTAGTGTATGTGTTGTGTACATGTAGTGTATGTGTAGTGTATGTGTATGTGTAGTGTATGTGTAGTGTACGTGTAGTGTTTGTGTAGTGTATGTGTAGTGTATGTGTGCAGTGTAGTGTATGTGTAGTGTATGTGTAGTGTATGTGTAATGTATGTGTAGTGTACATGTAGTGTATGTGTATTGTATGTGTATGTGTAGTGTATGTGTGTAGTGTAGTGTACGTGAAGTGTATGTGTAGTGTACGTGTAGTGTATGTGTAGTGTATGTGTAGTGTACGTGAAGTGTACGTGTAGTGTACGTGTAGTGTATGTGTATGTGTAGTGTATGTGTAGTGTTTGTGTAGTGTACGTGTAGTGCATGTGTAGTGTGTGTGTAGTCTATGTGTAGTCTATGTGTAGTCTGTGTGTAGTGTACGTGTAGTGTACGTGAAGTGTGTGTGTAGTGTACGTGTAGTGTACGTGTAGTGTATGTGTAGTGTATGTGTAGTGTATGTGTAGTGTATGAGTAGTGAATGTGTAGTGCATGTGTAGTGTATGTGTAGTGTATGTGTAGTGTACGTGAAGTGTACGTGTAGTGTATGTGTAGTGTATGTGTAGTGTATGTGTAGTGTTTGTGTAGTGTATGTGTAGTGTGTGCAGTGTATGTGTAGTGTACGTGTATTGTATGTGTTGTGTATGTGTAGTGTATGTTTAGTGTATGTGTAGTGTATGTTTAGTGTATGTGTAGTGTTTGTGTAGTGTATGTGTAGTGTGTGCAGTGTATGTGTAGTGTACGTGTATTGTATGTGTAGTGTACGGGTATTGCATGTGTAGTGTATGTGTAGTGTACGTGAAGTGTACGTGTAGTGAATGTGTAGTCTATGTGTAGTGTATGTGTAGTGTAGGGGTGGTGTATGTGTAGTGTCTGTGTAGTGTGTGTAGTGTATGTGTAGTGTATGTGTAGTGTATGTGTAGTATATGTGGAGTGTATGTGTAGTGTTTGTGTAGTGTGTGTGTGTAGTGAATGTGTAGTGTACGTGTAGTGTACGTGTAGTGTATGTGAATGTGTATGTGTAGTGTATCTGTAGTGTATGTGTAGTGTACGTGTAGTATATGTGTAGTATACGTGTAATGTACGTGGAGTGTACGTGTAGTGTATGTGAATGTGTATGTGTAGTGTATCTGTAGTGTATGTGTAGTGTACGTGTAGTATGTGTAGTGTACGTGTAGTGTACGTGTAGTGTACGTGTAGTGTATGTGTAGTGTACGTGTAGTGTACGTGTAGTGTATGTGTACTGTATGTGAAGTGTATGTGAATGTGTATGTGTATGTGTAGTGTATGTGAAGTGTATGTGTGTAGTGTAGTGTATGTGCAGTGTATGTGTAGTGTATGTGGAGTGTTTGTGTAGTGTACGTGTAGTGTATGTGCAGTGTATGAGTAGTGTATGTGTAGTGTACGTGGAGTGTATATGTGTTGTGTAGTGTATGTGTAGTGTATATGTAGTGTATGTGGAGTGTTTGTGTAGTGTACATGTAGTGAATGTGTTGTGCATGTGTAGTGTATGTGTAGTGCATATGTAGCGTAATTATAGTGTACATGTAGTGTATGTGTAGTGTATGTGTAGTGTACGTGTAGTGTATGTGTGTAGTGTAGTGTATGTGTAGTGTATGTGTAGTGTACGTGTATTGTGTGTAGTGTATGTAGTGTATGTGTAGTGTATGTGTAGTGTATGTGTAGTGTATGTGTATTGTATGTGTACTGTACGTGTAGTGTATGTGTAGTGTATGTGTAGTGTACGTGTAGTGTATGTGTAGTGTACGTGTAGAGTATATGTAGTGTATGTGTGTAGTGTATGTGTGTATTGTACGTGTAGGGTATGTGTAGTGTACGTGTAGTGTATGTGTAGTGTATGTGTATGTGTAGTGTACGTGTAGTGTATGTGTAGTGTATGTGTATGTGTAGTGTACGTGTAGTGTATGTGTAGTGTATGTGTGTAGCGTAGTGTATGTGTAGTGTATGTGTGTAGTGTAGTGTACGTGAAGTGTATGTGTAGTGTACATATAGTGTACGTGTAGTGTATGTGTAGTGTATGTTTAGTGTATGTGTAGTGTACGTGTAGTGTATGTGTAGTGTACGTGTAGTGTATGTGTAGTATATGTGTAGTATATGTGTAGTATATGTGTAGTGTATGTGTAGTGTATGTGTAGTGTACGTGTAGTGTATGTGTAGTGTACGTGTAGTGTATGTGTAGTATATGTGTAGTATATGTGTAGTATATGTGTAGTATATGTGTAGTGTATGTGTAGTGTACGTGTAGTGTATGTGTAGTGTATGTGCAGTGTACGTGTAGTGTATGTGTTGTGTATGTGTAGTGTATGTGTAGTGTATGTGTAGTGTATGTGTAGTGTACGTGTATTGTATGTGTACTGTACGTGTAGTGTATGTGTAGTGTATGTGTAGTGTACGTGTAGTGTATGTGTAGTGTACGTGTAGTGTATATGTAGTGCATGTGTAGTGTATGTGTAGTGTATGTGTAGTGTACGTGTAGTGTATATGTAGTGTATGTGTAGTGTATGTGTAGTGTATGTGTAGTGAATGTGTGTAGTGTATGTGTGTATTGTACGTGTAGGGTATGTGTAGTGTACGTGTAGTGTATATGTAGTGTATGTGTAGTGTATGTGTAGTGTATGTGTGTAGTGTATGTGTAGTATATGTGTAGTATATGTGTAGTATATGTGTAGTATATGTGTAGTGTATGCGTAGTGTACGTGTAGTGTATGTGTAGTGTAGGTGTAGTGTATGTGTAGTATATGTGTAGTATATGTGTAGTGTATGTGTAGTATATGTGTAGTATATGTGTAGTGTATGTGTAGTGTACGTGTAGTGTATGTGTAGTGTATGTGAAGTGTATGTGTAGTGTATGTGTTTTGTATGTGCAGTGTACGTGTAGTGTATGTGTAGGGTACGTTTATTGTATGTGAAGTGTACGTGTAGCGTACGTGTAGTGTATGTGCAGGTGTAGTGTATGTGCAGTGTATGAGTAGTGTACGTGTAGTGTATGTGTAGTGTATGTGTTGTGTACATGTAGTGTATGTGTAGTGTATGTGTATGTGTAGTGTATGTGTAGTGTACGTGTAGTGTTTGTGTAGTGTATGTGTAGTGTATGTGTGCAGTGTAGTGTATGTGTAGTGTATGTGTAGTGTATGTGTAATGTATGTGTAGTGTACATGTAGTGTATGTGTATTGTATGTGTATGTGTAGTGTATGTGTAGTGTATGTATAGTGTATGTGTTGTATATGTGTAGTGTATGTGTGTAGTGTAGTGTACGTGAAGTGTATATGTAGTGTACGAGTAGTGTATGTGTAGTGTATGTGTAGTGTACGTGAAGTGTACGTGTAGTGTACGTGTAGTGTATGTGTATGTGTAGTGTATGTGTAGTGTGTGTGTAGTGTACGTGTAGTGCATGTGTAGTGTGTGTGTAGTCTATGTGTAGTCTATGTGTAGTCTGTGTGTAGTGTACGTGTAGTGTACGTGAAGTGTGTGTGTAGTGTACGTGTAGTGTACGTGTAGTGTATGTGTAGTGTATGTGTAGTGTATGTGTAGTGTATGAGTAGTGAATGTGTAGTGCATGTGTAGTGTATGTGTAGTGTATGTGTAGTGTACGTGAAGTGTACGTGTAGTGTATGTGTAGTGTATGTGTAGTGTATGTGTAGTGTTTGTGTAGTGTATGTGTAGTGTGTGCAGTGTATGTGTAGTGTACGTGTATTGTATGTGTTGTGTATGTGTAGTGTATGTTTAGTGTATGTGTAGTGTATGTTTAGTGTATGTGTAGTGTTTGTGTAGTGTATGTGTAGTGTGTGCAGTGTATGTGTAGTGTACGTGTATTGTATGTGTAGTGTACGGGTATTGCATGTGTAGTGTATGTGTAGTGTACGTGAAGTGTACGTGTAGTGAATGTGTAGTCTATGTGTAGTGTATGTGTAGTGTAGGGGTGGTGTATGTGTAGTGTCTGTGTAGTGTGTGTAGTGTATGTGTAGTATATGTGGAGTGTATGTGTAGTGTTTGTGTAGTGTGTGTGTGTAGTGAATGTGTAGTGTACGTGTAGTGTACGTGTAGTGTATGTGAATGTGTATGTGTAGTGTATCTGTAGTGTATGTGTAGTGTACGTGTAGTATATGTGTAGTATACGTGTAATGTACGTGGAGTGTACGTGTAGTGTATGTGAATGTGTATGTGTAGTGTATCTGTAGTGTATGTGTAGTGTACGTGTAGTATATGTGTAGTGTACGTGTAGTGTACGTGTAGTGTACGTGTAGTGTATGTGTAGTGTACGTGTAGTGTACGTGTAGTGTATGTGTACTGTATGTGAAGTGTATGTGAATGTGTATGTGTATGTGTAGTGTATGTGAAGTGTATGTGTGTAGTGTAGTGTATGTGCAGTGTATGTGTAGTGTATGTGGAGTGTTTGTGTAGTGTACGTGTAGTGTATGTGCAGTGTATGAGTAGTGTATGTGTAGTGTACGTGGAGTGTATATGTGTTGTGTAGTGTATGTGTAGTGTATATGTAGTGTATGTGGAGTGTTTGTGTAGTGTACATGTAGTGAATGTGTTGTGCATGTGTAGTGTATGTGTAGTGCATATGTAGCGTAATTATAGAGTACATGTAGTGTATGTGTAGTGTATGTGTAGTGTACGTGTAGTGTATGGGTAGTGTATGTGTAGTGTATGTGTAGTGCATGTGTAGTGCATGTGTAGTGCATGTGTAGTGTATGTGTGTAGTGTAGTGTAAGTGAAGTGTATGTGTAGTGTACGTGTAGTGTATGTGTAGTGTATGTGTAGTGTATGTGTGTAGTGTAGTGTATGTGAAATGTATGTGTAGTGCACGTGTAGTGTATTTGTTGTGTATGTGTAGTGTACGTGAAGTGTACTTGTAGTGTGCGTGTAGTGTATGTGTATTTGTAGTGTATGTGTAGTGTGTGTGTAGTGTACGTGTAGTGCATGTGTAGTGTGTGTGTAGTCTATGTGTAGTCTATGTGTAGTGTGTGTGTAGTGTACGTGTAGTGTACGTGTATTGTGTGTAGTGTATGTAGTGTATGTGTAGTGTATGTGTAGCGTATGTGTAGTGTATGTGTATTGTATGTGTACTGTACGTGTAGTGTATGTGTAGTGTATGTGTAGTGTACGTGTAGTGTATGTGTAGTGTACGTGTAGTGTATATGTAGTGTATGTGTAGTGTATGTGTGTAGTGTATGTGTGTATTGTACGTGTAGGGTATGTGTAGTGTACGTATAGTGTATGTGTAGTGTATGTGTATGTGTAGTGTACGTGTAGTGTATGTGTAGTGTATGTGTATGTGTAGTGTACGTGTAGTGTATGTGTAGTGTATGTGTGTAGCGTAGTGTATGTGTAGTGTATGTGTGTAGTGTAGTGTACGTGAAGTGTATGTGTAGTGTACATGTAGTGTACGTGTAGTGTATGTGTAGTGTATGTGTAGTGTGTGTGTAGTGTACATGTAGTGTATGTGTAGTGTACGTGTAGTGTATGTGTAGTATATGTGTAGTATATGTGTAGTGTATGTGTAGTATATGTGTAGTATATGTGTAGTGTATGTGTAGTGTACGTGTAGTGTATGTGTAGTGTATGTGCAGTGTACGTGTAGTGTATGTGTTTTGTATGTGTAGTGTATGTGTAGTGTACGTGTATTGTGTGTAGTGCATGTAGTGTATGTGTATTGTATGTGTAGTGTATGTGTAGTGTATGTGTATTGTATGTGTACTGTATGTGTAGTGTATGTGTTGTGTATGTGTAGTGTACGTGTAGTGTATGTGTAGTGTACGTGTAGTGTATATGTAGTGTATGTGTAGTGTATGTGTAGTGTATATGTGTAGTGTATGTGTGTATTGTTCGTGTAGGGTATGTGTAGTGTACGTGTAGTGTATGTGTAGTGTATGTGTATGTGTAGTGTACGTGTAGTGTATGTGTAGTGTATGTGTGTAGCGTAGTGTATGTGTAGTGTACGTGTGTAGTGTAGTGTACGTGTAGTGTATGTGTAGTGTACATGTAGTGTACGTGTGTAGTGTAGTGTACGTGTAGTGTATGTGTAGTGTACATGTAGTGTACGTGTAGTGTATGTGTAGTGTATATGTAGTGTATGTGTAGTCTATGTGTAGTGTGTGTGTAGTGTACGTGTAGTGTACGTGTAGTGTACGTGTAGTGTATGTGTAGTGTATGTGTAGTGCATGTGTAGTGCATTTGTAGTGCATGTGTAGTGTATGTGTAGTGTATGTGTAGTGTACGTGTTGTGTACGTGTAGTGTATGTGTAGTGTATGTGTAGTGTACGTGTAGTGCATGTGTAGTGTGTGTGTAGTCTATGTGTAGTGTATGTGTTGTGTATGTGTAATGTATGTCTAGTGTACGTGTAGTGTATGCGTAGTGTATGTGTATGTTTAGTGTATGTGTAGTGTATGTGTGTAGTGTAGTGTACGTGAATTGTATGTGTAGTGTACGTGTAGTGTATGTGTAGTGTATGTGTGTAGTGTAGTGTATGTGAAATGTATGTGTAGTGCACGTGTAGTGTATTTGTTGTGTATGTGTAGTGTACGTGAAGTGTACTTGTAGTGTGCGTGTAGTGTATGTGTATTTGTAGTGTATGTGTAGTGTGTGTGTAGTGTACGTGTAGTGCATGTGTAGTGTGTGTGTAGTCTATGTGTAGTCTATGTGTAGTGTGTGTGTAGTGTACGTGTAGTGTACGTGTATTGTGTGTAGTGTATGTAGTGTATGTGTAGTGTATGTGTAGCGTATGTGTAGTGTATGTGTATTGTATGTGTACTGTACGTGTAGTGTATGTGTAGTGTATGTGTAGTGTACGTGTAGTGTATGTGTAGTGTACGTGTAGTGTATATGTAGTGTATGTGTAGTGTATGTGTGTAGTGTATGTGTGTATTGTACGTGTAGGGTATGTGTAGTGTACGTGTAGTGTATGTGTAGTGTATGTGTAGTGTACGTGTAGTGTATGTGTAGTGTATGTGTATGTGTAGTGTACGTGTAGTGTATGTGTAGTGTATGTGTGTAGCGTAGTGTATGTGTAGTGTATGTGTGTAGTGTAGTGTACGTGAAGTGTATGTGTAGTGTACATGTAGTGTACGTGTAGTGTATGTGTAGTGTATGTGTAGTGTGTGTGTAGTGTACATGTAGTGTATGTGTAGTGTACGTGTAGTGTATGTGTAGTATATGTGTAGTATATGTGTAGTGTATGTGTAGTATATGTGTAGTATATGTGTAGTGTATGTGTAGTGTACGTGTAGTGTATGTGTAGTGTATGTGCAGTGTACGTGTAGTGTATGTGTTTTGTATGTGTAGTGTATGTGTAGTGTACGTGTATTGTGTGTAGTGCATGTAGTGTATGTGTATTGTATGTGTAGTGTATGTGTAGTGTATGTGTATTGTATGTGTACTGTATGTGTAGTGTATGTGTAGTGTATGTGTAGTGTACGTGTAGTGTATGTGTAGTGTACGTGTAGTGTATATGTAGTGTATGTGTAGTGTATGTGTAGTGTATATGTGTAGTGTATGTGTGTATTGTTCGTGTAGGGTATGTGTAGTGTACGTGTAGTGTATGTGTAGTGTATGTGTATGTGTAGTGTACGTGTAGTGTATGTGTAGTGTATGTGTGTAGCGTAGTGTATGTGTAGTGTACGTGTGTAGTGTAGTGTACGTGTAGTGTATGTGTAGTGTACATGTAGTGTACGTGTGTAGTGTAGTGTACGTGTAGTGTATGTGTAGTGTACATGTAGTGTACGTGTAGTGTATGTGTAGTGTATATGTAGTGTATGTGTAGTCTATGTGTAGTGTGTGTGTAGTGTATGTGTAGTGTACGTGTAGTGTACGTGTAGTGTATGTGTAGTGTATGTGTAGTGCATGTGTAGTGCATTTGTAGTGCATGTGTAGTGTATGTGTAGTGTATGTGTAGTGTACGTGTTGTGTACGTGTAGTGTATGTGTAGTGTATGTGTAGTGTACGTGTAGTGCATGTGTAGTGTGTGTGTAGTCTATGTGTAGTGTATGTGTTGTGTATGTGTAATGTATGTCTAGTGTACGTGTAGTGTATGCGTAGTGTATGTGTATGTTTAGTGTATGTGTAGTGTATGTGTGTAGTGTAGTGTACGTGAAGTGTATGTGTAGTGTACGTGTAGTGTATGTGTAGTGTATGTGTGTAGTGTAGTGTATGTGAAGTGCATGTGTAGTGTACGTGTAGTGTATGTGTAGTGTATGTGTAGTGTACGTGAAGTGTACGTGTAGTGTACGTGTAGTGTATGTGTATGTGTATGTGTAGTGTGTGTGTAGTGTACGTGTAGTGCATGTGTAGTGTGTGTGTAGTCTATGTGTAGTCTATGTGTAGTGTGTGTGTAGTGTACGTGTAGTGTACGTGTAGTATACATGTAGTGTATGTGTAGTGTATGTGTAGTGCATGTGTAGTGTATGTGTCGTGTATGTGTAGTGTATGTGTAGTGTACGTGTAGTGTATATGTAGTGTATGTGTAGTGTATGTGTAGTGTTTGTGTAGTGTATGTGTCGTGTGTTCAGTGTATGTGTAGTGTACGTGTATTGTATGTGTAGTGTATGTGTAGTGTATGTGTAGTGTATGTGTATGTGTAGTGTATGTGTAGTGTATGTGTAGTGTATGTTTAGTGTATGTGTAGTGTTTGTGTAGTGTATGTGTATTGTGTGCAGTGTATGTGTAGTGTACGTGTATTGTATGTGTAGTGTACGTGTATTGCATGTGTAGTGTATGTGTAGTGTACGTGTAGTGTACGTGTAATGAACGTTTAATCTATGTGTAGTATATGTGTAGTGTAGGTGTAGTGTATGTGTAGTGTATGTGTAGTGTGTGTAGTGTACGTGTAGTATATGTGTAGTGTACATGTAGTGTACGTGTAGTGTATGTGTAGTGTATGTGTATTGTATGTGTAGTGTATGTGGAGTGTTTGTGTAGTGTACGTGGAGTGTATATGTGTTGTGTAGTGTATGTGTAGTGTATGTGTAGTGTATGTGTAGTGTAAGTGGAGTGTTTGTGTAGTGTACATGTAGTGTATGTGTAGTGTATGTGTAGTGTATATGTAGGGTACGTGTAGTGTACATGTAGTGTATGTGTAGTGGACGTGTAGTGTATGGGTAGTGTATGTGTAGTGTATGTGTAGTGTTTGTGTAGTGTACATGTAGTGTATGTGTAGTGTATGTGTAGTGTATGTGTAGTGTATATGTAGCGTACGTGTAGTGTACATGTAGTGTATGTGTAGTGTATGTGTAGTGTATGTGTAGTGTATGGGTAGTGTATGTGTAGTGTATGTGTAGTGTATGTGTAGTGTGTGCAGTGTATGTGTGGTGTACCTGTATTCTATGTGTAGTGAATGTGTAGTGTACGTGTAGTGTACGTGTAGTGTATGTGTAGTGTATGTGTAGTGTATGTGAATGTATGGGTAGTGTATGTGTGTAGTGTAGTGTATGTGTAGTGTATGTGTAGTGTATATGTAGTGTACGTGTAGTGTATGTGTAGTATATGTGTAGTGTAAGTGTAGTGTATGTGTAGTGCATGTGTAGTTTATGTGTAGTGTACCTGTAGTGTATGTGTAGTGTACGTGTAGTGTATGTGTAGTGTATGTGTAGTGTACGTGTAGTGTATGTGTGTAGTGTAGTGTATGTGTGTAGTGTAGTGTATGTGTAGTGTATGTATAGTGTACGTGTAGTGTATGTGTGTAGTGTTGTGTATGTGTAGTGTATGTGTAGTGTACGTGTAGTGTATGTGTAGTGTATATGTAGTGTATGTGTAGTGTATGTGTAGTGTATGTGTGTAGTGTCAACCCGTTCTCACACAAGACAGCACATATATGACTTAATGCTTAAAGTCAATATGTTGAATATGAATTAGTAAATATGTGATATATTCCCAGTTACTTTTTTTACCAAGGCCCAAACTCTTCCTCACGTACCAATTTACGTGTCACAGTACCCGTCCGTCAACATAGATAGCAGAATATTCGTGATTGGTTCAATTATAAGGAAAATTGTAGTTTTCAGGTCCCACATGGGATGTGAAATTTACCTACTGTTGTCCATGCTCTTATAATATTACAGATCAGCTATATCCTATTGAAGGCTCGTAGTTTTGTTTTGAGAAATATTAGTTGTTCTTAGTAAATTATAATAAGCACTATAAATTATTACATAGAATAACAGTGCTTCACCAATCAATATTATATACCATAGTTTGGCTTTAAAAATCTTTAAAGAATGTTTTGTAGGAGCGCTAACAGAAAACGATGTTACATTTGAATGTTTATGGGGTAAACTACTGCAAACAGGACGGTATTGTGTCTACTATACCAACTATAGCTAGGATGGGTATATTGTCACCTACCGCCTGTTAGGTGGGAAAGGGGTCCAATACCACCCACAGGATGGGTATGAGGGTCACATCCACCCACAGGATGAGTATGGGGATCACATCCACCCACAGGAAGGGTATGGGGTCCAATACCACCCACAGGATGAGTATGGCGTCCACTACAACCCACAGGATGGGTATGGGGCTCCAACCACCCATAGAATGGGTATGGGGCTCCAACCACAAATAAAATGGGTATGGGGTCCAATAACACCCACTGGATGTGTATATGGCTTCCATTGCCGCGCGTCGAGCTCGAAAACCGCAGCATTCATCTCAGAACCATGCCTATTTCACACAGATTCCTTAATAAACGTAAGAGTTTTATGTCACAAGAAAGATAGAAATATAAGCTTCATTCTAAATACCTTACCATGGGCATATTTAAATTTAAAGCGAAGATACGTGTACTTTTATAATAGCCGAGCTTTAACCACGGACAGATTGATCGACCGAGCAACTCTCTCTCAGAACAATGTTTATTTCACGTGAATTCGTTAATAAACATATATGTTTTATATGTCTCAAGAAAGGCAGACATATAAGCTTCACTTTAAACACTTTACCATAGACATATTTAAAGTTCTAATGAAGATACATGTATTTTAAAAATTACGGAGCTCCCACCCCGTACAGACTGAACGACAGAGCAACTCTCTCTCAGATCAATGTTTATTTCACGTAAATTCGTTAATAAACATAAATGTTTTATATGTCTTAAGCAAGATAGAAATAAGAGCTTCATTTTCAATACATTACAATAGACATATTTATAGCTCAAGTGAAGATACATATGTTTTTATAGTAGCGCTCAGTAGCTTGTCGGGCATGGAGTGCAGACGCCTACGCACTTGCCGATATATTGTATAATTATCAAAGATACGCTAATAAAGCCTAAAATCTTATATGCCTCCAGAAAGACCGAGATATGAACATTATTATGATTTCACCAAATGAAATATATCATGTTCGAGAACAAAGATATATCAATTTTAAATTAAGTTTCGACTCTTGCTCGGGCGAGAGAGAGGGAGCGACTCTCGCCCCATCTATTGGAGATTCTGTCCACTAAAGACCCAAAGCTACTCAAACCCTCTTAGCATTATTTAAGTAATGAAGTAATATGGTATATTTACTATAATGTGGGTGCTGAATGCAGAACATGAGAAAACATATATTTACTCCAAACTAATATAATTTCATTATGAAATAAGTAAATAAGTAGCATCAAAGGAAGTCGACGGTCCAAGCGTCAATGTTGTGGAACGACTTATCCAAGATATATCGTTGTTTGGAAAGTGTTTGTTGGCATATCCAGTTGTCGCACTTCTCTGCACAAATTATCACAAATTTAAATTATAATGTTAACAAGTAGAATACGTATTTTTAATAAAATCTAACATAGCTAGCCAGAAAACATTTAACATTTATTAAAAAAATATATGTTTGGAAGTTAAATCGACTTCATAGGACAATAGTGTTGTTATATATACTCGTTATTCGTTGACATGCGTTCGCTACTTAAACTACCATGTACTGTACTTATGTGAAATCTCCCATGTCTCTTCGCTCATCTCACCGAACCCTACAGGCTCTGTGATATATTGCTTAATTAATTGAGATTCACAAATAAAGCTTATAATTGTATATGTTATCAAAAAGGCAGAGCTTATTTTAGTTCATTTATTATGCACCCCATACCCATCCTATGGGCGATAGTGGAGTGTTACAGAGGCGCATAATGGGCTCAGGGACTGAGCCCCACAATTCATATAGCCAAGGAAGTTATAATCTTGATAAGCTAGTTACAAAAGTCAATGCACATTGTCACATCAACAATGGGCTCGAGACCGACCACAAGTACAGTTTATAATTTAAGCAACTGACATATATGGAGGGCTAGTGTCACAATTGATTTGTTTATCCTACACATAACCCCCTCTCCCCCATCCAATGGGCAGCGGTGGATAGGTTACAATCAAGTCGCTTTTTGCGTTTTATTCAGAGATTAGATCTTATTGGGTGAGGAAAGATATTCATATTTTAAAGAAGGCTTCTTGGCTGATGCTCTCCATTGATGGAAAATATACAACCTTTTGAAAATCAATGTTAGTTTGATCTAGATATTGTAATTAACGAAAGTATTTGTCATCTGAAAGGTAGAAATATAGGCTACATCTAAAATCCTTTGTCATAAATATAACTGAAGTGAAAACGAAGATATATGCGTTTTGATAGTTACTTGATGGCTAGCTCTGAGAGTGTGAAGCCCTGCACACCAGCCAATAAATTGTATAATTAGTTTCCATATATTTTAATTAATCTTAATCTATATGTCAGAAGAAAGGAAGATGTAGCCGTTAATGTGACAACATTTAAAAATATATATATCTTAAGTTAAATAAATAATATCACCTTATCGCCGGTGTCCGGACACATAAAAATTACCTAGGTATCAGTATCCAGCCAGGCGGGGATCACAGGCTGCACAATACTGATAAATTATGTAATGCACTACTTGTGGTCCATCTCGAACCCATTTATGATGTGACGACTTATAGTGAATTTTGTAACTAGCTCATCAAGATTGTAACTTGCTTAGCTAAATGATTTGTGGGGTTCGGTCCATTCATTTTCTTTCTTTATTATGCACCCCATAATACACATCCCGTGGGCGGTGGTGTAAAGGATTACAGAGGCACATAATCGGTTCAGGAACTGAACCCTCTAGTTCGTTTAGCTAAGCAAATAACAATCTTTTGACGCTAGTTACAAAATTATTAATGTACACATACTTATGCATACATGTACATATTCATACGAATACATATATACATACACATACATATTTAATCGCCACCACAAATACACACATCAGTAATCTTTTGTGTCACAAGTGATTCAACAAGAGGCTCACAACAGTCACTATACAAGGCACTTTACATCTATGGTGAGTCACACAGTTACTAGTCTTGCTGCACACCCACCCAACTGGACGGCAGCTTTACAGTCATGTGCTCCACACCCGCCCAACTGGGCGGCAGCTTTACAGTCATGTGCTCCACACCCACCCAACTGGGCGGCAGCTTTACAGTCATGTGCTCCACACCCACCCAACTGGGCGGCAGCTTTACAGTCATGTGTTCCACACCCACCCAACTGGGCGGCAGCTTTACAGTCATGTGCTCCACACCCACCCAACTGGGCGGCTGCTTTACAGTCATGTGCTCCACACCCACCCAACTGGGCGGCAGCTTTACAGTCATGTGCTCCACACCCACCCAACTGGGCGGCAGCTTTACAGTCATGTGTATGCATTACCTACAGTAAGCAAATTTTGGATACTTCGCTAAGATTTCGGGCAGCACATCATTATGAATGAAGTACTTACACATTTCTTGGACACTATTGATGTTGTTATCTTTAAATTCCGCGATTTTTCACATTCCATTATATAATGACGCAAAGTATGCGAATAGTTCTGCTGACAGAGTTTACATTTAGTCAAATCTACATCATCAGATGTTACAAACTCCCAGAGGTACTTGTAGCTGAGCCTAAACCTAGCAGTGGTAGCATCTAGAAGTCTGCTAGCATTATTGGATGACCCATAGACGAGCGATTCATCAAAGTTTATACAATATTGTGAAATTGACAGTCAGTGTAGTAACATAAATTGGTAAATAATAAATATTGTAAGTTAAGAATCTGATGCATGTGTGTGTGTTGGGGGGGCGGGGGTTATACCCTTGGTAAGCAAGAGTGGAAAGTAACCTTAGACGTACTGCGGTCAATGTGGGGGGGGGGGGAGGGAGGGTGGGAGAGTCAAATCCACCCTCCAACATCTGGACATAGTACCAGCAGCCTCCACAACACTCCATCAGCCTCCAACTGAAGCTTGTAGATGCTTCATCTAACCTCACTTATGTCACACATTAACCTACAGTTCCTGTGATATTTAAACTCCTCATCACAGTGGCGTCTCACCAATATAAACTGTATTGGATTTTGTCCCGAAATAGCTATATGCTGACTGGACGTGTATGTATGTATGTATGTATGTATGTATGTATGTATGTATGTATGTATGTATGTATGTATGTATGTATGTATGTATGTATGAATGTATGTATGTATGTATGCATGCATGTATGAATGGATAGATGTATGTATGTACGCATGCATGCATGTATGTATGCATACATGTATGTATGTATGTATGTATGTATGTATGTATGTATGTATGTATGTATGTATGTATGTATGTATGCATGTATGTATGTATGTATGGATAGATGGATGGATGTATGTATGTACGCATGCATGCATGTATGTATGTATGTATGTATGCATGTATGTATGTATAGATGGATGGATGTATGTACGCATGCATGCATGCATGTATGTATGTATTTATATATGCATGTATATACGCATGTATGTATGTATGTATGTATATATGCATGTATGTATGTATGTATGGATAGATGGATGGATGTATGTATGTACGCATGCATGCATGTATGTATGTATGTATGTATGCATGTATGTATGTATAGATGGATGGATGTATGTACGCATGCATGCATGTATGTATGTATTTATATATGCATGTATATACGCATGTATGTATGTATTTATATACGCATGTATATACGCATGTATTTATATACGCATGTATGTATGTATGTATGGATGTATGGATGTACGCATGTATGTACACATGTATGTACGCATGTATGTACGCATGTATGTACGCATGTATGTATGTATGTATGTATGCATGTATGTATGTATGTACGCATGTATGTATGTATGTATGTATGTATGTATGTATGTATGTATGTATGTATGTATGTATGTATGTATGTATGCATGTGTGTATGTATGTATGTATGTATGTATGTATGTATGTATGTATGTATGTATGTATGTATGTATGTATGTATGTATGTATGTATGTATGTATGCATGTGTGTATGTATGTATTCCCAATCACGTTAAAGCCTCCCCCTCTGGTTGATACCTGGTTGATACCTGGTTGATGGGGTTCTGGGAGGTCTTCTACTCCCCAAGCCCGGCCCGAGGCCAGGCTCGACTTGTGAGAGTTTGGTCCACCAGGCTGTTGCTTGGAGCGGCCCGCAGGCCCACATACCCACCACAGCCCGGTTGGTCCGGCACTCCTTGGAGGAATAAATCTAGTTTCCTCTTGAAAATGTCCACGGTTGTTCCGGCAATATTTCTTATGCTTGCTGGGAGGACGTTGAACAACCGCGGACCTCTGATGTTTATACAGTGTTCTCTGATTGTGCCTATGGCACCTCTGCTCTTCATTGGTTCTATTCTACATTTTCTTCCATGTCGTTCACTCCAGTACGTTGTTATTTTACTGTGTAGATTTGGTACTTGGCCCTCCAGTATCTTCCAGGTGTATATTATTTGATATCTCTCTCGTCTTCTTTCTATTGAGTACATTTGGAGGGCTTTGAGACGATCCCAATAATTTAGGTGCTTTATTGCGTCTATGCGTGCCGTATATGTTCTCTGTATTCCCTCTATTTCAGCAATCTCTCCTGCTTTGAAGGGGGAAGTGAGTACTGAGCAGTACTCAAGACGGGACAACACAAGTGCCTTGAAGAGTACAACCATTGTGATGGGATCCCTGGATTTGAAAGTTCTCGTAATCCATCCTATCATTTTTCTGGCTGTCGCAATATTTGCTTGGTTATGCTCCTTAAACGTTAGGTCGTCCGACATTATTATTCCCAAATCCTTTACATGCTGTTTTCCTACTATGGGTACATTTGATTGTGTTTTGTACTCTGTATTATGTTTAAGGTCCTCATTTTTACCGTACCTGAGTACCTGGAATTTATCACTGTTAAACATCATGTTATTTTCTGATGCCCAGTCGAAAACTTTATTAATATCAGCTTGAAGTTTTTCAATGTCCTCAGCCGAGGTAATTTTCATACTGATTTTTGTGTCATCTGCAAAGGATGATACGAAGCTGTGACTTGTATTTTTGTCTATATCTGATATGAGAATAAGGAAAAGCAGTGGTGCAAGGACTGTACCCTGAGGTACAGAGCTTTTCACTGCACTTGGACTAGATTTTATATGGTTGACAGTTACTCGCTGAGTCCTGTTTGACAGAAAACTGAGTATCCAGCGTCCTACTTTACCGGTTATTCCCATTGACTTCATTTTGTGTGCTATCACGCCATGGTCACATTTATCGAAGGCCTTTGCGAAGTCCGTGTATATCACATCAGCATTCTGTTTCTCTTCTAATGCCTCAGTGACTTTGTCGTAGTGCTCAAGTAGCTGTGAGAGGCACGATCTTCCCGCTCGAAATCCATGTTGGCCTGGGTTGTGAAGGTCATTGGTCTCCATGAAATTGGTGACCTGACTCCTAATCACTCTCTCAAATACTTTTATGATGTGCGATGTTAGTGCAACTGGTCTATAATTTTTTGCCAATGCTTTGCTCCCTCCCTTGTGTAGAGGGGCTATGTCTGCTACTTTGGGTGCATCTGGTATCTCCCCCGTGTCCAAGCTCTTCCTCCACACTATACTGAGTGCCTGTGCTACCGGCACTTTGCATTTCTTTATAAATATTGAATTCCATGAGTCTGGACCTGGGGCCGAGTGCATGGGCATGTTTTCAATTTCTTTTTCAAAATTTAGTGCGCTCGTGTTTATATCAGTTATATTTACCGGGGTTTGAATATCCCGCATAAAGAAAATGTCTGGATCTTCCACCTTCATGTTGTTTATTGGAGTGCTAAACATGTCCTCATACTGCTTTTTTAGGATTTCACTAATTTCTTTGTCATCCTCCGTGTATGAACCGTCACTTGTACGAATAGGTCCAATACTGGCAGTGGTTTTTGCTTTTGATTTCGCATATGAGAAGAAATATTTTGGATTTTTCTTTATTTCCTGAATTGCTTTCTGTTCTAACTGCCTTTCTTCAGTTTCATATGAGTGTTTCAATTTCCGCTCGATTTCTTCAATCTCCCTATTTAAATTATTCCTTCTTTGACGGGAAATTCGTGTCTGCATAAGCAGTTCCGTTATTTTTTTCCTGCGTTTATAGTGTCGTCTGCGTTCTCTTTCTACGTTAGATCTCTTTCTGGCTTTCCTCAAAGGAACATATTTCAGACAGACTTGATACGCTTCTGAAGTAAGTTTTTCTATTCCTTCTGTAGGACTTGTATTATTTAGAACAGTTCCCCATGGAATGTTTGTAAGTTCCCTGTTTATTATCTCCCAGTCTATCCTTTTATTATTAAAATTGAATTTACTGAATAGCCCCTCTCGCTTTATCAACGTTTTAGGTCTATTCTGAGTATTGATGGTCGTTTGCACTTCAATGAGTTTGTGATCTGAGTATGTGGTCTCTGATATCGTAATGTCTCTGATAATGTCTTCATTGTTCGTAAAGACCAGATCTAGAATATTTTCATTTCTCGTTGGCTCCGATATCTGCTGATTGAGTGAAAATTTGTCACAGAATCTAAGTAGTTCTCTAATCTGTGGTTGGTTAGGTCCTGATAGATTTCCTGGTATAATATTATTGTTTGCTATTTTCCACCTGAGACTAGGCAAGTTGAAGTCACCTAGGAAAATAATATCAGGTATCGGGTTCTCCAAATTATCAAGGCTATTCTCTATTTTGCTTATCTGTTCTGTGAATTCCTCAGCCGTTGCATCTGGCGGTTTGTATATTAGTTTAATCACTAAATTTATTTTCTCTATTTTTAATCCCAGTACCTCTACCACCTCATTTGTAACGTTTAGGAGCTCCGAGCATATAAGGTCTTCCCTAATATACAGACCCACTCCTCCATGTGACCTAATTTTCCTATCACACCTGTATAGGTTATATCCTGGAATCCAGATCTCACTGTCCAACAATTCCCCTGCATGGGTTTCTGTGAAAGCTCCAAATACTGCATTTGACTCCGTGAGGAGGCCATTTATGAACTGTACTTTGTTGTTTGTTCTTGTTTTCAGTCCTTGTATGTTGGCAAAGATGAATGAGGTTACTCTATTAGTGATAGTTTGAATGGGAGACTTTTTCGGCACGTCCATTAATCGTGGACATAATGAGTTTGTTCTGACCAGTACTGATTGTTGTAGGGCAGTTTTCTGTCGTAGTTGTAGTTCCCTTTCGGTGGGTAATTGTATCTGTAATTCTGGAATGCCAGTGGATCTGTCATCCAGTCC
>NC_091164.1:48175152-48282652 GCF_040958095.1 Procambarus clarkii | reverse complement strand
TAACGAATTCACGTGAAATAAACATTGTTCTGAGAGAGAGTTGCTCGGTCGATCGATCTGTCCGGGGTCGGAGCTCGGCTATTATAAAAGTACACGTATCTTCGGTTTAAATTTAAATATGCCCATGGTAAGGTATTTAGAATGAAGCTTATATTTCTATCTTTCTTGTGACATATAAAACTTTTACGTTTATTAAGGAATCTGCGTGAAATAGGCATGGTTCTGAGATGAATGCTGCGGTTTTCGAGCTCGACGCGCGGCAATGGACGCCATATACACATCCAGTGGGTGTTATTGGACCCCATACCCATTTTATGGGTGGTTGGAGCCCCATACCTATTCTATGGGTGGTTGGAGCCCCATACCCATCCTGTGGGTTGTAGTGGACGCCATACTCATCCTGTGGGTGGTATTGGACCCCATACCCTTCCTGTGGGTGGATGTGATCCCCATACTCATCCTCTGCGTGGATGTGACCCTCATACCCATCCTGTGGGTGGTATTGCACCCCTTACTCACCTAACAGGTGGTAGTGGACAATATACCGATCCTGTAGTTGGTATAGTAGACACAATACCATCCTGTTTAGAGTAGTTTACCCCATAGACATTCCAATGAACCATCGTTTTCTGTTAGCGTTCCTACAAAACATCCTTTAAAGATTTGTAAAGCACCAACTATGGTATATAATATTGATTGGTGAAGGACTGTTATTCTATGTAATAATTTTTAGTGCTTATTATAATTTACTAAGAACAACTAATATTTCTCAAAACAAAACTGCGAACCTTCAATAGGAAGTAGCTGATCTATAATATTCTAAGAGCATGGACAATAGTAGGTAAATTTCACAACCCATGTGGGACCTGAAAAGTACAATTTTCCTTATAATTGAACCAATCACGACTATTCTGCTATCTAGGTTGACGGACGGGTACTGTGAGACGCAAGTTGGTACGTGAGGAAGAGTTTGGGCCTTGGAAAAAAAAGTAACTGGGAATATATCACATATTTACTAATTCATATTCAACATATTGACTTTAAGCATTAAGTCATATATGTGCTGTCTTGTGTGAGAACGGGTTGGTAGTGTATGTGTGTATTGTACGTGTAGGGTATGTGAAGTGTACGTGTAGTGTATGTGTAGTGTATGTGTAGTGTACGTGTAGTGTATGTGTAGTGTATGTGTGTAGCGTAGTGTATGTGTAGTGTACGTGTGTAGTGTAGTGTACGTGATGTGTATGTGTAGTGTACGTGTAGTGTATGTGTAGTGTATGTGTAGTGTACGTGTAGTGTATGTGTAGTGTACGTGTAGTGTATGTGTGTAGTGTTGTGTATGTGTAGTGTATGTGTAGTGTACGTGTATTGTGTGTAGTGTATGTAGTGTATGTGTAGTGTATGTGTACTGTACGTGTAGTGTATGTGTAGTGTATGTGTAGTGTACGTGTAGTGTATGTGTAGTGTACGTGTAGTGTATATGTAGTGTATGTGTAGTGTATGTGTGTAGTGTATGTGTGTATTGTACGTGTAGGGTATGTGTAGTGTACGTGTAGTGTATGTGTAGTGTATGTGTATGTGTAGTGTACGTGTAGTGTATATGTAGTGTATGTGTAGTGTATGTGTAGTGTATGTGTGTAGTGTATGTGTGTATTGTTCGTGTAGGGTATGTGTATTGTTCGTGTAGGGTATGTGTAGTGTACGTGTAGTGTATGTGTAGTGTATGTGTGTAGTGTAGTGTACGTGAAGTATATGTGTAGTGTACATGTAGTGTACGTGTAGTGTATGTGTAGTGTATTATTGTAGTGTAATACTGTAGTGTATTATTGTAGTGTAATACTGTAGTGTATACTGCCAGTATACACCAATATAAACCCACATGACCCAGCAGTCCGCAATACAGAGTTTACCTATAGGTATAGGCAAGAGCTCATTCGGCATCAACTAAACAAGAAGAAGGAAGCCCTCCAAACCTTTATAGAGCAGGCGGAGCATCTGTTAAACAAATGGACCCAGTACGACATCCCTATCCAACTCAAGCAAACCATCAACAGTGAACTATTTAACCTGAAACAACAACATAAAACTCTTGTAGAAACAAAGACACTCCGTAAGTTAACATCCCTAGACGGTGGACAGCTAAAAATCCCTCGTCCTAAAGATGGCTACTTTAACCTGACTTCTTATGATCTTACCCAGGACCAACGAGACCTCTTAAATCTTGGTCTAAATTGTCAATTCTTATCTAAACCAAAGATGCATCAAAAACGCCTGGAAATCGAAATGCTTCTGGACGATATCCATAAGCTAGAAGACAACAAAAAAGTCATCACCACTGACACACTTCAAGCTGAACTACTTGCAGAAGCAGGGAAAAAACGAGGAACATATTCATCTACAATCTTAACCCCACGACTCAAAGAAGCAGCGAAACAACTAAAAAATCTGAAAGACGTGACAATAAGAAAAGCCGACAAAACAGCAGCATATGTATTGATTCCTACCCATGAATACATGAACAAAATTAGCGACATCCTAAGTGACGACTCCAAATTTCAACGAATCACGAGGAGCCCCGTAGAAGACCTTAAGCGGAAAGTAAACAAAACAATTACAGCAATCAACGCAAAGAAAGGTAGTGTGCATTTCAATAAACTTCAAGGCGACTATGGCTTAGGATATGCCTACGGCAATGTTAAGACGCATAAACCAGGTAACCCACTACGCCCTATAATCAGCCAAATACCAACCCCAACTTATCACCTGGCAAAGAAACTCAATGAACTCCTAACTCCATACACTCCAAGTAAGTTTAGTCTTTTTTTAGTCTTTCAGATTTCCTAGAATTGATCAAATCTACCCAGCCCGATGGAATCATCGCTTCCCTGGACGTTGAATCCCTTTTTACCAACGTCCCAGTCGACACAACCATAGGAATGATACTGGACAGAGTATACAGAGACGAGAGCACCCCCAAATTAGACATACCTGAGCCACACTTGAAAAGTCTTCTCGAAGCATGTACAAAGGAAGCCCCTTTCATCAGTCCACAAGGAGACATGTATTTACAAATAGACGGAGTAGCAATGGGCTCCCTCTTAGGAGTTTTATTTGCTAATTTTTATATGGGAACCATCGAAGACAGGGTCTTCAGTAGCAGACAAAAACCAACTGTATACTGCCGTTATGTAGATGACATATTCGTAATAGTAAAAGACTCAGATGAACTAATTGACCTAAAAAGACACCTAGAGAGAGAGTCAGTACTCCGATTTACACATGAAAATAGTGAAAATAACAGTCTGCCATTCTTGGATGTACTAATAACAAAAACAGGAAAATCTTTAAGCACCAACGTATATACCAAGCCCACCAACATAGGATTATGCCTGAACGGTAGAAGTGAGTGCCCCCAAAGATACAAAGCCAGTGTTCTCAATGCTTATATTCGTCGAGCGCTTACCCACTGCTCTGAATGGAGCAACGTGAGTAGAGAGTTTGAAAGAGTAACTCAGGTATTGGTGAACAACGGATATAGCAACGCGGAAATAAACGCTGCTATAAGAAGACACTTGGACCGTTGGTATAATTCAGAACCTAGAACAGAAACCACAACACCCCCAATAAAATTATATTACAAATCAACCATGCACAGTGAACATATAAAAGAGGAAAGAATAATGAAAGAAATAATCCGTAAAGGAGTAAAAAGCACTACTCCTAACCAAAACATAAACCTGATAATATTCTACAAAACCAAGAAGACTTCCGAACTCCTTATCAAAAACAGCCCGAAGCCGACGGAGAACCCTCTACAGCAGTCAAGCGTTGTATACATGTACACTTGTCCCCACGAAGGATGTAACCTTCAATGTAAGTACATAGGTATGACGTCGACAAAGCTGACGAGGCGTTTGACATGCCATCTTCAATCTGGTGCCCCTAGGAATCACATGAGACAAGCCCATGACATTACTCTAACAAGAGAAATGTTGAACAAGAATACTTGCATAATAGACAAAACCCAAGATTCAAGAAGATTACAAATTCTTGAGGCAATTCACATAAGAATAGAGCGACCTACCATGAACACCCAAATCACGGAACTATTTACTCTACCCACCATGAGAGTAAGGACAAGACAAGAACATATCGATGCCAACACAGAAGACAATGTCCAACATAACAGGCCAATTACACTGGATTAATCTTTGTGTTTAGATAGGAGATGCCTCGTATGGGCCAATAAGCCTTCTGCAGCCCCTATCCCTTATGTATCCCCCCATGTTTTCACCTTCATTGTATTATCACCTGACCTAATGCGGGTATAAAATCAACTAGTATTGTAAGATCTGTTCACTTGAGAATGAACCATGGAGGTTCGAAACGTCGTGCAAATTATACAAATAAGTGTAATACACTCTATAGTAAATCACTTCTTTTCTTCACCTTAAAAGTACGAAAATGAGTTTTGGAGAACTCCTATTTCAATTAAGCCCTGATGCTAAGAAAATAGTTAGAGGGATAGAAGCCCTAAACCAGAAAATAATAAATACAGAATATGCGGTCATATTCAATGAAACATGTTTGAAAGAAAACCTGCTGCCAGTATACACCAATATATATATATATATATATATATATATATATATATATATATATATATATATATATATATATATATATATATATATATATATGTCGTACCTAGTAGCCAGAACGCACTTCTCAGCCTACTATGCAAGGCCCGATTTGCCTAATAAGCCAAGTTTTCATGAATTAATGTTTTTTCGACAACCTAACCTAACTTTTTCGGTTACCTAACCTAACCTAACCTATAAAGATAGGTTAGGTTAGGTTACGTAGGGTTGGTTAGGTTAGGTCATATATCTACGTTAATTTTAACTCCAATAAAAAAATATTGACCTCATGCATAATGAAATGGGTAGCTTTATCATTTCATAAGAAAAAAATTTGAGAATATATATTAATTCAGGAAAACTTGGCTTATTAGGCAAATCGGGCCTTGCATAGTAGGCTGAGAAGTGCGTTCTGGCTACTAGGTACGACATAATATATATATATATATTTTTTTTTTTTTTTGAGATATATACAATTGTTACATTATTGTACAGCCACTAGTACGCGTAGCGTTTCGGGCAGGTCCCTGGAATACGATCCCCTGCCGAAAAGAATCGTTTTTTCATCCAAGTACACATTTTACTGTTGCGTTAAACAGAGGCTACAGTTAAGGAATTGCGCCCAGTAAATCCTCCCAGGCCAGGATACGAACCCATGACATAGCGCTCGCGGAACGCCAGGCGAGTGTCTTACCACTACACCACGGACACTGCAACACATATATATATATATATATATATATATATATATATATATATATATATATATATATATATATATATATATACATATATATATATATATATATATATATATACATATATATATATATATATATATATATATACATATATATATATACATATATATATATATATATATATATATATATACATATATATATATACATATATATATATATATACATATATATATACATATATATATATATATATATATACATATATATACATATATATATATATATATATATATATGTCGTACCTAGTAGCCAGAACTCACTTCTCAGCCTGCTATGCAAGGCCCGATTTGCCTAATAAGCCAAGTTTTCATGAATTAACTGCTTTTCGACTACCTAACCTACCTAACCTAACCTAACCTAACTTTTTCGGCTACCTAACCTAACCTAACCTATAAAGATAGGTTAGGTTAGGTTAGGTAGGGTTGGTTAGGTTCGGTCATATATCTACGTTAATTTGAACTCCAATAAAAACAAATTGACATCTTACATAATGAAATGGGTTGCTTTATCATTTCATAAGAAAAAAATTAAAGAAAATATATTAATTCATGAAAACTTGGCTTATTAGGCAAATCGGGCCTTGCATTGTAGGCTGAAAAGTGAGTTCTGGCTACTAGGTACGACATATATATATATATATATATATATATACATATATATATATATATGTCGTACCTAATAGCCAGAACGTACTTATCAGCCTACTATTCAAGGCCCGATTTGCCTAATAAGCCAAGTTTTCATGAATTAATGTTTTTTCGACTACCTAACCTACCTAACCTAACCTAACCTAACTTTTTCTGCTACCTAACCGAACCTAACCTATGAAGATAGGTTAGGTTAGGTAGGGTTGGTTAGGTTCGGTCATATATCTACGTTAATTTTAACTCCATTAAAAAAAATTGACCTCATACATAATGAAATGGGTAGCTTTATCATTTCGTAAGAAAAAAACTAGAGAAAACATATTAATTCATGAAAACTTGGCTTATTAGGCAAATCGGGCCTTGCATTGTAGGCTGATAAGTGCGTTCTGGCTACTAGGTACGACATATATATATATATATATATATATATATATATATATATATATATATATATATATATATATATATACATATACATATATATATATATATATATATATATATATATATATACATATATATATATATATATATATATATATATATATATATATATATATATATATATATATACATATATATATATATATATATATATATATATATATATATATATATATATATATATATATATATATATATATATATATACATATATATATGTCGTACCTAATAGCCAGAACGCACTTCTCAGCCTACTATTCAAGGCCCGATTTGCCTAATAAGCCAGGTTTTCATGAATTAATGTTTTTTCGTCTACCTAACCTACCTAACCTAACCTAACCTAGCTTTTTTTGGCTACCTAACCTAACCTTACCTATAAATATACGTTAGGTTAGGTTAGGTAGGGTTGGTTAGGTTCGGTCATATATCTACGTTAATTTTAACTCCAATAAAATAAAATTGACCTCATACATAGAGAAAAGGGTTGCTTTATCATTTCATAAGAAAAAAATTATAGTAAATATATTAATTCAGGAAAACTTGGCTTACTAGGCAAATCGGGCCTTGAATAGTAGGCTGAGAAGTGAGTTCTGGCTACTAGGTACGACATATATATATATATATATATATATATATATATATATATATATATATATATATATACATATATATATATATATACATATATATATATATATATATATATATATATATATATATATATATATATATATACATATATATATATATATATATATATATATATATATATATATATATATACATATATATATATATATATATATATATATATATATATATATATATACATATATATATATATATATATATATATATATATATATATATATATATATATATGTGTAGTGTATGTGTAGTGTACGTGTAGTGTACGTGTAGTGTACGTGTAGTGTATGTGTAGTGTATGTGTAGTGTACGTGTAGTGCATGTGAAGTGTGTGTGTAGTCTATGTGTAGTGTATGTGTTGTGTATGTGTAATGTATGTGTAGTGTACGTGTAGTGTATGCGTAGTGTATGTGTAGTGTATGTGTAATGTATGTATAGTGTTTGTGTAGTGTATGTGTAGAGTATGTGTGTAGTGTATGTGAAGTGTATGTGTAGTGTACGTGTAGTGTATGTGTAGTGTATGTGTGTAGTGTAGTGTATGTGAAGTGCATGTGTAGTGTACGTGTAGTGTATGTGTAGTGTACGTGTAGTGTACGTGTAGTGTATGTGTATGTGTAGTGTGTGTGTAGTGTACGTGTAGTGCATGTGTAGTGTGTATGTAGTCTATGTGTAGTGTGTGTGTAGTGTACGTTTAGTGTACGTGTAGTATACGTGTAGTGTATGTGTAGTGTATGTGTAGTGCATGTGTAGTGTATGTGTCGTGTATGTGTAGTGTACGTGTAGTGTACGTGTAGTGTATGTGTAGTGTATGTGTATTGTATGTGTAGTGTTTGTGTAGTGTATGTGTCGTGTGTGCAGTGTATGTGTAGTGTACGTGTATTGTATATGTAGTGTATGTGTAGTGTATGTGTAGTGTATGTTTAGTGTATGTGTAGTGTTTGTGTAGTGTATGTGTAGTGTATGTGTAGTGTATGTTTAGTGTATGTGTAGTGTTTGTGTAGTGTATGTGTAGTGTGTGCAGTGTATGTGTAGTGTACGTGTATTGTATGTGTAGTGTACGTGTATTGCATGTGTAGTGTATGTGTAGTGTACGTGTAGTGTACGTGTAATGAACGTTTAGTCTATGTGTAGTGTATGTGTAGTGTATGTGTAGTGTATGTGTAGTGTATGTGTAGTGTGTGTAGTGTACGTGTAGTATATGTGTAGTGTACGTGTAGTGTATGTGTAGTGTATGTGTATTGTATGTGTAGTGTATGTGGAGTGTTTGTGTAGTGTACGTGGAGTGTATATGTGTTGTGTAGTGTATGTGTAGTGTATGTGTAGTGTATGTGTAGTGTAAGTGGAGTGTTTGTGTAGTGTACATGTAGTGTATGTGTAGTGTATGTGTAGTGTATATGTAGGGTACGTGTAGTGTACATGTAGTGTATGTGTAGTGGACGTTTAGTGTATGGGTAGTGTATGTGTAGTGTATGTGTAGTGTTTGTGTAGTGTACATGTAGTGTATGTGTAGTGTATGTGTAGTGTATGTGTAGTGTATATGTAGCGTACGTGTAGTGTACATGTAGTGTATGTGTAGTGTATGTTTAGTGTACGTGAAGTGTATGTGTAGTGTACATGTAGTGTACGTGTAGTGTATGTGTAGTGTATGTGTAGTGTACGTGTATTCTATGTGTAGTGAATGTGTAGTGTACGTGTAGTGTACGTGTAGTGTACGTGTAGTGTATGTGTAGTGTATGTGTAGTGTATGTGAAGTGTATGGGTAGTGTATGTGTGTAGTGTATGTGTAGTGTATGTGTAGTGTATATGTAGTGTACGTGTAGTGTATGTGTAGTATATGTGTAGTGTAAGTGTAGTGTATGTGTAGTGCATGTGTAGTTTATGTGTAGTGTACCTGTAGTATCTGTGTAGTGTACGTGTAGTGTATGTATGTAGTGTAGTGTATGTGTAGTGTATGTGTAGTGTACGTGTAGTGTATGTGTGTAGTGTTGTGTATGTGTAGTGTATGTGTAGTGTATGTGTGTAGTGTTGTGTATGTGTAGTGTATGTGTAGTGTACGTGTATTGTGTGTAGTGTATGTAGTGTATGTGTAGTGTATGTGTAGTGTATGTGTACTGTACGTGTAGTGTATGTGTAGTGTATGTGTAGTGTACGTGTAGTGTATGTGTAGTGTACGTGTAGTGTATATGTAGTGTATGTGTAGTGTATGTGTAGTGTATGTGTGTAGTGTATGTGTGTATTGTACGTGTAGTGTACGTGTAGTGTATGTGTAGTGTATGTGTATGTGTAGTGTACGTGTAGTGTATATGTAGTGTATGTGTAGTGTATGTGTGTAGTGTATGTGTGTATTGTACGTGTAGGGTATGTGTAGTGTACGTGTAGTGTATGTGTAGTGTATGTGTGTAGTTTAGTGTACGTGAAGTGTATGTGTAGTGTACATGTAGTGTACGTGTAGTGTATGTGTAGTGTATGTGTAGTGTATGTGTAGTGTACGTGTAGTGTATGTGTAGTGTACGTGTAGTGTATGTGTAGTATATGTGTAGTATATGTGTAGTGTATGTGTAGTATATGTGTAGTATATGTGTAGTGTATGTGTAGTGTACGTGGAGTGTATGTGTAGTGTATGTGCAGTGTACGTGTAGTGTATGTGTTTTGTATGTGTAGTGTATGTGTAGTGTACGTGTATTGTGTGTAGTGTATGTAGTGTATGTGTAGTTTATGTGTAGTGTATGTGTAGTGTATGTGTATTGTATGTGTACTGTACGTGTAGTGTATGTGTAGTGTACGTGTAGTGTATATGTAGTGTATGTGTAGTGTATGTGTATAGTGTATGTGTGTATTGTACGTGTAGGGTATGTGAAGTGTACGTCTAGTGTATGTGTAGTGTATGTGTATGTGTAGTGTACGTGTATTGTGTGTAGTGTATGTAGTGTATGTGTAGTTTATGTGTCGTGTATGTGTAGTGTATGTGTAGTGTATGTGTAGTGTACGTGTAGTGTATGTGTGTAGTGTTGTGTATGTGTAGTGTATGTGTAGTGTACGTGTATTGTGTGTAGTGTATGTAGTGTATGTGTAGTGTATGTGTAGTGTATGTGTAGTGTATGTGTAGTGTATGTGTTCTGTACATGTAGTGTATGTGTAGTGTATGTGTAGTGTACGTGTAGTGTAAGTGTAGTGTACGTGTAGTGTATATGTAGTGTATGTGTAGTGTATGTGTAGTGTGTGTATTGTACGTGTAGGGTATGTGTAGTGTACGTGTAGTGTACGTGTAAGGTATGTGTAGTGTATGTGTATGTGTAGTGTACGTGTAGTGTATATAAAGTGTATGTGTAGTGTATGTGTAGTGTATGTGTGTAGTGTAGTGTGTAGTGTAGTGTACGTGAAGTGTATGTGTAGTGTACATGTAGTGTACGTGTAGTGTATGTGTAGTGTATGTGTAGTGTATGTGTAGTGTACGTGTAGTGTATGTGTAGTGTACGTGTAGTGTATGTGTAGTATATGTGTAGTATATGTGTAGTGTATGTGTAGTATATGTGTAGTATATGTGTAGTGTATGTGTAGTGTACGTATAGTGTATGTGTAGTGTATGTTCAGTGTACGTGTAGTGTATGTGTTTTGTATGTGTAGTGTATGTGTAGTGTACGTGTATTGTGTGTAGTGTATGTAGTGTATGTGTAGTGTATGTTTATTGTATGTGTACTGTACGTGTAGTGTATGTGTAGTGTATGTGTAGTGTACGTGTAGTGTATGTGTAGTGTACGTGTAGTGTATATGTAGTGTATGTGTAGTGTATGTGTAGTGTATGTGTGTAGTGTATGTGTGTATTGTACGTGTAGGGTATGTGTAGTGTACGTGTAGTGTATGTGTAGTGTATGTGTATGTGTAGTGTACGTGTAGTGTATGTGTAGTGTATGTGTGTAGCGTAGTGTATGTGTAGTGTACGTGTGTAGTGTAGTGTACGTGAAGTGTATGTGTAGTGTACATGTAGTGTACTTGTAGTGTATGTGTAGTGTATGTGTAGTGTATGTGTAGTGTATGTGTAGTGTGTGTGTAGTGTACGTGTTGTGTACGTGTAGTGTACGTGTAGTGTATGTGTAGTGTATGTGTAGTGCATGTGTAGTGCATTTGTAGTGCATGTGTAGTGTATGTGTAGTGTATGTGTAGTGTACGTGTAGTGTACGTGTAGTGTATGTGTAGTGTATGTGTAGTGTACGTGTAGTGCATGTGTAGTGTGTGTGTAGTCTATGTGTAGTGTATGTGTTGTGTATGTGTAATGTATGTCTAGTGTACGTGTAGTGTATGTGTAGTGTATGTGTATGTGTAGTGTATGTGTAGTGTATGTATAGTGTTTGTGTAGTGTATGTGTAGTGTATGTGTGTAGTGTACGTGAAGTGTATGTGTAGTGTACGTGTAGTGTATGTGTAGTGTATGTATGTAGTGTATGTGAAGTGCATGTGTAGTGTACGTGTAGTGTATGTGTAGTGTATGTGTAGTGTACGTGAAGTGTACGTGTAGTGTACGTGTAGTGTATGTGTATGTGTAGTGTGTGTGTGGTGTACGTGTAGTGTGTGTGTAGTCTATGTGTAGTCTATGTGTAGTGTGTGTGTAGTGTACGTGTAGTGTATGTGTAGTATACGTGTAGTGTATGTGTAGTGTATGTGTAGTGCATGTGTAGTGCATGTGTAGTGTATGTGTCGTGTATGTGTAGTGTACGTGTAGTGTACGTGTAGTGTATGTGTAGTGTATGTGTAGTGTATGTGTAGTGTTTGTGTAGTGTATGTGTCGTGTGTGCAGTGTATGTGTAGTGTACGTGTATTGTATGTGTAGTGTATGTGTAGTGTATGTGTAGTGTATGTGTAGTGTATGCGTAGTGTATATGTAGTGTATGTTTAGTGTATGTGTAGTGTTTGTGTAATGTATGTGTAGTGTGTGCAGTGTATGTGTAGTGTACGTGTATTGTATGTGTAGTGTACGTGTATTGCATGTGTAGTGTATGTGTAGTGTACGTGTACTGTACGTGTAATGAACGTTTAGTCTATGTGTAGTGTATGTGTAGTGTAGGTGTAGTGTATGTGTAGTGTATGTGTAGTGTGTGTAGTGTACGTGTAGTATATGTGTAGTGTACATGTAGTGTACGAGTAGTGTATGTGTAGTGTATGTGTAGTGTATGTGTAGTGTATGTGTAGTGTGTGTGTAGTGTACGTGTAGTGTACGTGTAGTGTACGTGTAGTGTATGTGTAGTGTATGTGTAGTGTACGTGTAGTGCATGTGTAGTGTGTGTGTAGTCTATGTGTAGTGTATGTGTTGTGTATGTGTAATGTATGTCTAGTGTACGTGTAGTGTATGCGTAGTGTATGTGTATGTGTAGTGTATGTGTAATGTATGTCTAGTGTACGTGTAGTGTATGCGTAGTGTATGTGTATGTGTAGTGTATGTATAGTGTTTGTGTAGTGTATGTGTAGTGTATGTGTGTAGTGTAGTGTACGTGAAGTGTATGTGTAGTGTACTTGTAGTGTATGTGTAGTGTATGTGTGTAGTGTAGTGTATGTGAAGTGCATGTGTAGGGTACGTGTAGTGTATGTGTAGTGTATGTGTAGTGTATGTGAAGTGTACGTGTAGTGTACGTGTAGTGTATGTGTATGTGTATGTGTAGTGTGTGTGTAGTGTACGTGTAGTGCATGTGTAGTGTGTGTGTAGTCTATGTGTAGTCTATGTGTAGTGTGTGTGTAGTGTACGTGTAGTGTATGTGTAGTATACGTGTAGTGTATGTGTAGTGTATGTGTAGTGCATGTGTAGTGCATGTGTAGTGTATGTGTCGTGTATGTGTAGTGTATGTGTAGTGTACGTGTAGTGTATGTGTAGTGTATGTGTAGTGTATGTGTAGTGTATGTGTAGTGCATGTGTAGTTTATGTGTAGTGTACCTGAAGTGTATGTGTAGTGTACGTGTAGTTTATGTGTGTAGTGTAGTGTATGTGTAGTGTACGTGTAGTGTATGTGTGTAGTGTAGTGTATGTGTAGTGTATGTGAAGTGTATGGGTAGTGTATGTGTGTAGTGTAGTGTATGTGTAGTGTATGTGTAGTGTATATGTAGTGTACGTGTAGTGTATGTGTAGTATATGTGTAGTGTAAGTGTAGTGTATGTGTAGTGCATGTGTAGTTTATGTGTAGTGTACCTGTAGTGTATGTGTAGTGTACGTGTAGTGTATGTGTGTAGTGTAGTGTATGTGTAGTGTATGTGTAGTGTACGTGTAGTGTATGTGTGTAGTGTAGTGTATGTGTAGTGTATGTGTAGTGTACGTGTAGTGTATGTGTGTAGTGTTGTGTATGTGTAGTGTATGTGTAGTGTACGTGTATTGTGTGTAGTGTATGTAGTGTATGTGTAGTGTATGTGTAGTGTATGTGTAGTGTATGTGTACTGTACGTGTAGTGAATGTGTAGTGTATGTGTAGTGTACGTGTAGTGTATGTGTAGTGTACGTGTAGTGTATATGTAGTGTATGTGTAGTGTATGTGTAGTGTATGTGTGTAGTGTATGTGTGTATTGTACGTGTAGGGTATGTGTAGTGTACGTGTAGTGTATGTGTAGTGTATGTGTGTAGTGTAGTGTACGTGAAGTGTATGTGTAGTGTACATGTAGTGTACGTGTAGTGTATGTGTAGTGTATGTGTAGTGTATGTGTAGTGTACGTGTAGTGTATGTGTAGTGTACGTGTAGTGTATGTGTTAGTATATGTGTAGTATATGTGTAGTGTATGTTTAGTATATGTGTAGTATATGTGTAGTGTATGTGTAGTGTACGTGTAGTGTATGTGTAGTGTATGTGCAGTGTACGTGTAGTGTATGTGTTTTGTATGTGTAGTGTATGTGTAGTGTACGTGTATTGTGTGTAGTGTATGTAGTGTATGTGTAGTGTATGTGTAGTGTATGTGTAGTGTATGTGTATTGTATGTGTACTGTACGTGTAGTGTATGTGTAGTGAATGTGTAGTGTACGTGTAGTGTATGTGTAGTGTACGTGTAGTGTATATGTAGTGTATGTGTAGTGTATGTGTGTATTGTACGTGTAGGGTATGTGAAGTGTACGTGTAGTGTATGTGTAGTGTATGTGTATATGTAGTGTACGTGTAGTGTATGTGTAGTGTATGTGTGTAGCGTAGTGTATGTGTAGTGTACGTGTGTAGTGTAGTGTACGTGAAGTGTATGTGTAGTGTACATGTAGTGTACGTGTAGTGTATGTGTAGTGTATGTGTAGTGTATGTGTAGTGTACGTGTAGTGTATGTGCAGTGTATGTGTAGTGTATGTGTAGTGTACGTGTAGTGTATGTGTAGTGTACGTGTAGTGTATGTGTGTAGTGTTGTGTATGTGTAGTGTATGTGTAGTGTACGTGTATTGTGTGTAGTGTATGTGTAGTGTACGTGTATTGTGTGTAGTGTATGTAGTGTATGTGTAGTGTATGTGTAGTGTATGTGTAGTGTATGTGTACTGTACGTGTAGTGTATGTGTAGTGTATGTGTAGTGTACGTGTAGTGTATGTGTAGTGTACGTGTAGTGTATATGTAGTGTATGTGTAGTGTATGTGTAGTGTATGTGTGTAGTGTATGTGTGTATTGTACGTGTAGGGTATGTGTAGTGTACGTGTAGTGTATGTGTAGTGTATGTGTATGTGTAGTGTACGTGTAGTGTATATGTAGTGTATGTGTAGTGTATGTGTAGTGTATGTGTAGTGTATGTGTGTAGTGTATGTGTGTATTGTACGTGTAGGGTATGTGTAGTGTACGTGTAGTGTATGTGTAGTGTATGTGTGTAGTGTAGTGTACGTGAAGTGTATGTGTAGTGTACATGTAGTGTACGTGTAGTGTATGTGTAGTGTGTGTGTAGTGTACGTGTAGTGTATGTGTAGTGTACGTGTAGTGTACGTGTAGTGTATGTGTAGTATATGTGTAGTATATGTGTAGTGTATGTGTAGTATATGTGTAGTATATGTGTAGTTTATGTGTAGTGTACGTGTAGTGTATGTGTAGTGTATGTGCAGTGTACGTGTAGTGTAATGTGTTTTGTATGTGTAGTGTATGTGTAGTGTACGTGTATTGTGTGTAGTGTATGTAGTGTATGTGTAGTGTATGTGTAGTGTATATGTAGTGTATGTGTATTGTATGTGTACTGTACGTGTAGTGTATGTGTAGTGTATGTGTAGTGTACGTGTAGTGTATGTGTAGTGTACGTGTAGTGTACGTGTAGTGTATGTGTAGTGTACGTGTAGTGTATATGTAGTGTATGTGTAGTGTATGTGTGTAGTGTATGTGTGTATTGTACGTGTAGGGTATGTGTAGTGTACGTGTAGTGTATGTGTAGTGTATGTGTATGTGTAGTGTACGTGTAGTGTATGTGTAGTGTATGTGTGTAGCGTAGTGTATGTGTAGTGTACGTGTGTAGTGTAGTGTACGTGAAGTGTATGTGTAGTGTACATGTAGTGTACGTGTAGTGTATGTGTAGTGTATGTGTAGTGTATGTGTAGTCTATGTGTAGTGTGTGTGTAGTGTACGTGTAGTGTACGTGTAGTGTACGTGTAGTGTATGTGTAGTGTATGTGTAGTGCATGTGTAGTGCATTTGTAGTGCATGTGTAGTGTATGTGTAGTGTATGTGTAGTGTACGTGTAGTGTACGTGTAGTGTATGTGTAGTGTATGTGTAGTGTACGTGTAGTGCATGTGTAGTGTGTGTGTAGTCTATGTGTAGTGTATGTGTTGTGTATGTGTAATGTATGTCTAGTGTACGTGTAGTGTATGCGTAGTGTATGTGTATGTGTAGTGTATGTGTAGTGTATGTATAGTGTTTGTGTAGTGTATGTGTAGTGTATGTGTGTAGTGTAGTGTACGTGAAGTGTATGTGTAGTGTACGTGTAGTGTATGTGTAGTGTATGTGTGTAGTGTAGTGTATGTGAAGTGCATGTGTAGTGTACGTGTAGTGTATGTGTAGTGTATGTGTAGTGTACGTGAAGTGTACGTGTAGTGTACGTGTAGTGTATGTGTATGTGTATGTGTAGTGTGTGTGTAGTGTACGTGTAGTGCATGTGTAGTGTGTGTGTGTAGTCTATGTGTAGTCTATGTGTAGTGTGTGTGTAGTGTACGTGTAGTGTACGTGTAGTATACGTGTAGTGTATGTGTAGTGCATGTGTAGTGCATGTGTAGTGTATGTGTCGTGTATGTGTAGTGTATGTGTAGTGTACGTGTAGTGTATATGTAGTGTATGTGTAGTGTATGTGTAGTGTTTGTGTAGTGTATGTGTCGTGTGTGCAGTGTATGTGTAGTGTACGTGTATTGTATGTGTAGTGTATGTGTAGTGTATGTGTAGTGTATGTGTATGTTTAGTGTATGTGTAGTGTATGTTTAGTGTATGTGTAGTGTTTGTGTAGTGTATGTGTAGTGTGTGCAGTGTATGTGTAGTGTACGTGTATTGTATGTGTAGTGTACGTGTATTGCATGTGTAGTGTATGTGTAGTGTACGTGTAGTGTACGTGTAATGAACGTTTAGTCTATGTGTAGTGTATGTGTAGTGTAGGTGTAGTGTATGTGTAGTGTATGTGTAGTGTGTGTAGTGTACGTGTAGTATATGTGTAGTGTACATGTAGTGTACGTGTAGTGTATGTGTATTGTATGTGTAGTGTATGTGGAGTGTTTGTGTAGTGTACGTGGAGTGTATTTGTGTTGTGTAGTGTATGTGTAGTGTATGTGTAGTGTAAGTGGAGTGTTTGTGTAGTGTACATGTAGTGTATGTGTAGTGGACGTGTAGTGTATGGGTAGTGTATGTGTAGTGTATGTGTAGTGTTTGTGTAGTGTACATGTAGTGTATGTGTAGTGTATGTGTAGTGTATGTGTAGTGTATGTGTAGTGTATGTGTAGTGTATGTGTAGTGTATATGTAGTGTACGTGTAGTGTACATGTAGTGTATGTGTAGTGCATGTGTAGTGCATGTGTAGTGTATGTGTCGTGTATGTGTAGTGTACGTGTAGTGTACGTGTAGTGTATGTGTAGTGTATGTGTAGTGTATGTGTAGTGTTTGTGTAGTGTATGTGTCGTGTGTGCAGTGTATGTGTAGTGTACGTGTATTGTATGTGTAGTGTATGTGTAGTGTATGCGTAGTGTATATGTAGTGTATGTTTAGTGTATGTGTAGTGTTTGTGTAATGTATGTGTAGTGTGTGCAGTGTATGTGTAGTGTACGTGTATTGTATGTGTAGTGTACGTGTATTGCATGTGTAGTGTATGTGTAGTGTACGTGTAGTGTACGTGTAATGAACGTTTAGTCTATGTGTAGTGTATGTGTAGTGTAGGTGTAGTGTATGTGTAGTGTATGTGTAGTGTGTGTAGTGTACGTGTAGTATATGTGTAGTGTACATGTAGTGTACGAGTAGTGTATGTGTAGTGTATGTGTAGTGTATGTGTAGTGTATGTGTAGTGTGTGTGTAGTGTACGTGTAGTGTACGTGTAGTGTACGTGTAGTGTATGTGTAGTGTATGTGTAGTGCATGTGTAGTGCATTTGTAGTGCATGTGTAGTGTATGTGTAGTGTATGTGTAGTGTACGTGTAGTGTACGTGTAGTGTATGTGTAGTGTATGTGTAGTGTACGTGTAGTGCATGTGTAGTGTGTGTGTAGTCTATGTGTAGTGTATGTGTTGTGTATGTGTAATGTATGTCTAGTGTACGTGTAGTGTATGCGTAGTGTATGTGTATGTGTAGTGTATGTGTAGTGTATGTATAGTGTTTGTGTAGTGTATGTGTAGTGTATGTGTGTAGTGTAGTGTACGTGAAGTGTATGTGTAGTGTACTTGTAGTGTATGTGTAGTGTATGTGTGTAGTGTAGTGTATGTGAAGTGCATGTGTAGGGTACGTGTAGTGTATGTGTAGTGTATGTGTAGTGTATGTGAAGTGTACGTGTAGTGTACGTGTAGTGTATGTGTATGTGTATGTGTAGTGTGTGTGTAGTGTACGTGTAGTGCATGTGTAGTGTGTGTGTAGTGTGTGTGTAGTCTATGTGTAGTCTATGTGTAGTGTGTGTGTAGTGTACGTGTAGTGTATGTGTAGTATACGTGTAGTGTATGTGTAGTGTATGTGTAGTGCATGTGTAGTGCATGTGTAGTGTATGTGTCGTGTATGTGTAGTGTACGTGTAGTGTACGTGTAGTGTATGTGTAGTGTATGTGTAGTGTATGTGTAGTGTATGTGTAGTGCATGTGTAGTTTATGTGTAGTGTACGTGAAGTGTATGTGTAGTGTACGTGTAGTTTATGTGTGTAGTGTAGTGTATGTGTAGTGTATGTGTAGTGTACGTGTAGTGTATGTGTGTAGTGTAGTGTATGTGTAGTGTATGTGAAGTGTATGGGTAGTGTATGTGTGTAGTGTAGTGTATGTGTAGTGTATGTGTAGTGTATATGTAGTGTACGTGTAGTGTATGTGTAGTATATGTGTAGTGTAAGTGTAGTGTATGTGTAGTGCATGTGTAGTTTATGTGTAGTGTACCTGTAGTGTATGTGTAGTGTACGTGTAGTGTATGTGTGTAGTGTAGTGTATGTGTAGTGTATGTGTAGTGTACGTGTAGTGTATGTGTGTAGTGTAGTGTATGTGTAGTGTATGTGTAGTGTACGTGTAGTGTATGTGTGTAGTGTTGTGTATGTGTAGTGTATGTGTAGTGTACGTGTATTGTGTGTAGTGTATGTAGTGTATGTGTAGTGTATGTGTAGTGTATGTGTAGTGTATGTGTACTGTACGTGTAGTGAATGTGTAGTGTATGTGTAGTGTACGTGTAGTGTATGTGTAGTGTACGTGTAGTGTATGTGTAGTGTATGTGTAGTGTATGTGTAGTGTATGTGTGTAGTGTATGTGTGTATTGTACGTGTAGGGTATGTGTAGTGTACGTGTAGTGTATGTGTAGTGTATGTGTGTAGTGTAGTGTACGTGAAGTGTATGTGTAGTGTACATGTAGTGTACATGTAGTGTATGTGTAGTGTATGTGTAGTGTATGTGTAGTGTACGTGTAGTGTATGTGTAGTGTACGTGTAGTGTATGTGTAGTATATGTGTAGTATATGTGTAGTGTATGTTTAGTATATGTGTAGTATATGTGTAGTGTATGTGTAGTGTACGTGTAGTGTATGTGTAGTGTATGTGCAGTGTACGTGTAGTGTATGTGTTTTGTATGTGTAGTGTATGTGTAGTGTACGTGTATTGTGTGTAGTGTATGTAGTGTATGTGTAGTGTATGTGTAGTGTATGTGTATTGTATGTGTACTGTACGTGTAGTGTATGTGTAGTGAATGTGTAGTGTACGTGTAGTGTATGTGTAGTGTACGTGTAGTGTATATGTAGTGTATGTGTAGTGTATGTGTGTATTGTACGTGTAGGGTATGTGAAGTGTACGTGTAGTGTATGTGTATATGTAGTGTACGTGTAGTGTATGTGTAGTGTATGTGTGTAGCGTAGTGTATGTGTAGTGTACGTGTGTAGTGTAGTGTACGTGAAGTGTATGTGTAGTGTACATGTAGTGTACGTGTAGTGTATGTGTAGTGTATGTGTAGTGTATGTGTAGTGTACGTGTAGTGTATGTGTAGTGTATGTGTAGTGTATGTGTAGTGTACGTGTAGTGTATGTGTAGTGTACGTGTAGTGTATGTGTGTAGTGTTGTGTATGTGTAGTGTATGTGTAGTGTACGTGTATTGTGTGTAGTGTATGTGTAGTGTACGTGTATTGTGTGTAGTGTATGTAGTGTATGTGTAGTGTATGTGTAGTGTATGTGTAGTGTATGTGTAGTGTTTGTGTAGTGTATGTGTCGTGTGTGCAGTGTATGTGTAGTGTACGTGTATTGTATGTGTAGTGTATGTGTAGTGTATGTGTAGTGTATATGTAGTGTATGTTTAGTGTATGTGTAGTGTTTGTGTAATGTATGTGTAGTGTACGTGTATTGCATGTGTAGTGTATGTGTAGTGTACGTGTAGTGTACGTGTAATGAACGTTTAGTCTATGTGTAGTGTATGTGTAGCGTAGGTGTAGTGTATGTGTAGTGTATGTGTAGTGTGTGTAGTGTACGTGTAGTATATGTGTAGTGTACATGTAGTGTACGAGTAGTGTATGTGTAGTGTATGTGTAGTGTATGTGTAGTGTGTGTGTAGTGTACGTGTAGTGTACGTGTAGTGTACGTGTAGTGTATGTGTAGTGCATGTGTAGTGCATTTGTAGTGCATGTGTAGTGTATGTGTAGTGTATGTGTAGTGTACGTGTAGTGTACGTGTAGTGTATGTGTAGTGTATGTGTAGTGTACGTGTAGTGCATGTGTAGTGTGTGTGTAGTCTATGTGTAGTGTGTTACCTATCGTACGTTAAGGCTCGTGATCCTACAGCAGCCAAACTTTAATTACGTCTAGGGATACGACACAACTGCTGTTCTCAATAGCGAATCACCAGTATAACCCCTTGATAAGTAATGAGCACAATAATAAATCTTCATAGGACTGAAGAAGAGATACAACAAGTATATATATAAATATATTAAATAAATCTCAAAAGCAAACAGATGATTATATGGTCACAATATATCACATTAAAAATATCACTGTATCTTCCAGACATTAAATTACAATTATAATATATATGGTTATGACAGAACAAAAATGTAACTTAACTCCAAGATGTTATCTCCCTGGTTCCTGCTCAGCTACTGAATAACATAACACGGGAATCAAAACAGATTGCCTTGCCCCGCGAATAAATTGCCAAAGTTACAATATTTATTATTTCAACAATGGAGCAATACATTGTGACAAGAGTAATCTTAAACTAACTTAATGAATAATTAATACATATTGATATACACAAATAAAGTAATAGTTTCTTTACATAGTAATTAAAATATGCATACAGAAGGGAATAATGGCATGCACACCCAGCAACGGACGATCCCACGACAATTTGCCAGACACAGTTCACTCAATTATTATTCACCTCTGTTACCCACTTATGATCACATATAAATCATTAGTTCCCGTGGGAAAACTGATCACACAAAGAAATAAAACAATCATTCCCACGATACGTTGGGCCTAACGCCAACACTGTAACATGAATGTACATTTGCATAGAACATATATAAGTATATCAATATACATGCTTGTAATTTACACAATTATAAATGTACATATTAATATATTTACTTACGTATCTTATAAGGGTACGTAACACTTCCACCTCCAAGAAAAAAAATGCAATGGATTGAAGATCAATGGCATTTTTTCCGAAGTAAAAATGTTAAGTAAAAAGAAACATTTCATTTATGGTACATCAAAACTTCTTGACAAAGCATCAGCAATAACATTTTGTCTGCCTGGAATATGTTTGATTTCTACATTAAATTCCTGCAAAAACAATGACCAGCGCAGAATTCGTTGGTTCTTGACTTTCATCATATTTATAAAGATAAGGGGGTTGTGGTCTGTAAATACTAACACTTTATTTCCTGATAAGTAAATCTCAAACTTCTTAATTGACAATATAAGACCCAACGCCTCCTTTTCTACCACGGAATAATTTCTCTGAGCTGCATTAAATTTTCTAGAATAGTAATACACAGGATGCTCAATCTGGTCTAAACCAACTTGAATAAGCACAGCACCTATTCCAACATCTGACGCATCAATGTGTAATATAAATGGTTTATCAAATTGGGGACTAGCAAGAATAGGTGAGGTGGACAATATGCCCTTTAGGTTCTGAAAAGCATTCTGACAATCTTGTGTCCACTGAAACTTTACTTGCTTGCGTAACAAGTTTGTCAAAGGAGCAGCTACTGTTGAAAAATTTCTACAATAACGCCTATAATATGCACACATACCAATAAACCGTTGGACTCCTTTCTTATTTGTCAACACTGGGTAGTCCACAATGGCTTGAATCTTATCCTGTAAGGGGATAATCTTACCTTGTCCTACCTCGTGTCCAAGATAAGTTATCGTACCTCTTGCCCAACTACACTTATTCATATTTATGGTTAACTTCGCGTTTTTCAACACTGTAAACAAGTTCTTAAGGCCTAAGAGATGATCTGCCCAATTCTTACTGTACAAAACAATGTCATCAAGGTAGGCCCTACAATCTGGCACATCCTTGAGTAAGAAATTCATGAGTCTTTGAAAAGTAGCAGGTGCATTTCTCAAACCGAATGGCATGACATTAAATTCATACGCACCATCAGGTGTAACAAAAGCAGTAACCTCTCTAGCATACTCTGTTAATGGAATTTGATAATACCCTTTTGACAAATCAAGCTTACTTACATATTCGGCATGACCTATGGACTCTATACATTCTTCCAACAAGGGTAAAGGAAAAACGTCCACTGTAGTGTTCTTGTTCAGTTTCCTATAATCCACGCACAATCTCCAGGTTCCATCTGGTTTTGGCACTAACAAACACGGAGAGCTCCAAGTACTTTGACTTGGCCGAAAGAAATCATGTTGGAGCAGATATTCCACTTCTGCTTGCATAATTTTCCTCTTTTCGGGATTCACTCGGTACGGATGTTGTCGAATGGGGGTGCTGTCCAGGAGCTGAACGTCGTGTGTGATGAGGTGGGTCTGGGTAGGAACCTCCCCAAACAGAGATGTATGGTTGTCCAGCAGAACCTGGAACTCATCACGTTGTTCCTCCTGTAAATGACATAGCATCTCCCTGCCATTGGAACTGGAACTGAGAAGTTGGATATTAACATCATGTCTCTCACTACAATTATCCTCAGGTGGTAACTCTTCCCGACTAAAACAAGCTACTACACCAGGTCCAACATAAGCTTTTAATCTGTTAATGTGTACAGTCATTTGGGGTTCTGAAAGATTAGGGTTAATTAGTTTATAAGTTAGGTCTCCCACCTTGTCTACCACTTGGTAGGGTCCTGCGAACTTATGGGACATGGAAGTCCCCATACGAGGTTTCAACACCAACACCAAATCTCCGACATCAAACGACCTTAGCTTAGCTTTGAACTTCTTGTCATATCTTACTTTCATGGCTTGTTGAGTCCTTCCCAGATGTTCTTTCGCCAACTCACGAGCCCGACACAACTTAGCCTTGACCTCACTCAAGTACGATCCACTCTGATGAACAGAGACATCTCCCAACAACTTTTCTTGTAGCATTTTAAGAGGACCTCTTACTTGGTGACCAAACACTAGTTCAAAGGGTGAACAGCCCAATGACTCTTGTAACCCTTCTCTAGCAGCAAACAACACAAAGGGGAGATTCTCATCCCAATTACGTGGATGAGTTTCTCCTGTTGTCTTCAGCATTTGTTTCAAAGTCTGGTGGAAACGTTCAAGTCCACCTTGGCTTTGTGGATGATATGGACTGGATAACTTGTGCCGAATCCCTCGGGATTCGCAAAAAGTTCTGAAAACTTTAGAAACAAAATTTCCCCCATTATCACTCTGAATAACTCTAGGCATTCCAAACAACGAAAAGAATCTTTCAAGACACTTGATGAGATTATGAGCCTTGGTATTCCGCAGAGCATAAGCTTCAGGAAATCTAGTAGTCATACACATGAGAGTGAACAAAAACATGTTACCCGATTTAGTCTTAGGTAAAGGACCCACACAATCAATTACAACATGAGTAAATGGTTCATCAGGAACTACAATAGGTTGCAATGGTGCTCTAGGTACAGATTGATTTGGTTTACCAACAATTTGACAGGGTATACAGTTATGACAATATCTGACCACGTCTTTCTTTAACTTTGGCCAGAAAAAATATTTACTTATCTTATGGTACATATTCGTGATACCTTGATGACCTCCCATGGGGTCATCATGTGCAGCCTGCAGGACCTGCCTACGATAATCATTGGGGACAACGAGTTGGGTTCTAATCTCACAATCCTCTGAAGAGGGAGTTCCCTTGGGTCTCCACCTTCTCATCAGAAGTCGATCCTTGAAGAAGAAACCCGTCCCTTCCTCCAATGCATCAATATTATCAGGAGCCTCAGAAATACACTTACTTAAACTAGGATCAGTAGTCTGTACAACACTTAAGGGCAATGACTCAGACTCAGCAGCGAGCGGGCAAGAACCTAGTAGCTTGATCTCTTTTCCCGATTGATCAGAATAAAATGGAGTCATAGCTACTTCGGCCTCACTCTCGACAACTGGCGCACTGGAGACAAGCGGGCAAGGTACAGATAGTTCAGCCTCCTCACCTTCACTTTCCTTGTGATTTAGGTTCGGCGGGGCTTCTACTACGACCTCACTCTCATCATCCAGTCGAGTCATAAAAGAATCCTCAAGATCCACCTCCCACTCCTTTACTGAAGGGGTCCTGGTCTTGGGAACAGCAACCTCAGTGAAGACAGGATTACTCTCACCTGTTTTTCCCATTGATCTAGTTACAACACAAGCAGGGTAAATAATATCATCATCTGCTACTGGTTGAGCTAATACATTATGGGGTTTAGTTAACATGATGGGACACTTGGGCCCTACAACCATTTGGTTGCCAAAATCATTACCTAGAATAATGTCTACCCCAGGAATGGGCAGTTGTTTACTTACACCAACATTACACCATCCTGAAGTATATTTAGAATCAAGGTTAACTTGCAATAAGGACACTGGTTGTACACTACCGGCAATACCTTGGAGAAGTACAACTTCACCCAGATCTCGGGTGTCAACATCATCAAGTACCTTCTGGGTAATAAGAGACTGTGAAGCTCCAGTATCACGGAGTAATTGAACAGTCTTATGTCTACCATTATTACATAATAAGGTACCTGTGGAAATATAGGGTTTGAATTCAGCCATCCAATTGGGACTGACTGTAATACATGAAGAATTAATAGGTTGCACTCCTTTACTCATAATAAGACCAGTTGGTCGTAGTTCAGGATGCAAACTAAAACATGAAGAAATCACATGCCCCCTTCTCTTACAATGGGTACAATGTTTGACAGTGGACACACTGGTAGAACCAACTGCCGGTTTAGAATTAGCATTACTAGGCTTAGATGATCCTGGCAATGGAGTAACCATCTTAGGGTTAGTAAGAGAAGAGTTCACGGGAGTAACTGTCGCACCAGGAGGAGACTTATACTGATAAGGAGTACGGTGAGCATTGAAATTTACTCTACGACTAGACTTAGGTGAAGTGGCCGTAAACGGGGCCTTAGTCAGCAACTCATGCTCATCCGCGAGCTTTGACAGCTCATAAATATCTGTGACATTCTTTTGTTCTGCCATAAAAGTAGACAACTGGTCTGGAAGACATGACAATACTTCTTCCATTATAAGAAGATTCTTTAGAGCATCAAAATCAGTGACTGCAAGTGACTTTAACCATCTGTTGCAAAAATTCGTCTTCTGACGAGTAAAATCTGCTATTGTCTGATCCCTGATTCTCCTTAGGTTCCTGAACTTTTGCCTGTGTGCCTCTGGATTTAGCTGGTACGCATTTAGGATGCTTTTCTTTACAAAATCATAATCAAAACTATGAGCGTCAGGTAGGGATGTGAAAACCTCCTGACTACGCCCCTTAAATTGAGACTGCATAATGGCTACCCACTGATCCCTTGGCCAGTTCATACTGATGGCAATTTTATAAAAATGTGCAAAGAAAACCTCAGGATCCTCCTCATTGAACTTGGGCAACTCTATATACTTATTCATCCTGATGGGATTATTATCACTATTTGTTGAAACATTACTAGTATTTCCATGCCCAGCTGCCATACGCTGTGATTCAAGCCTGAAGTTAGTGTCAGCCATTTGTTGTTGAATCTCTAATTGCCTAGTTTGTTCCTCGGCTTGTTGCTTCTTTGTGGCTTCAATTTGCAACTGTACCGCAATTTCTAAACGCCTAGTCTCCAGCTCTCTTTGCCGAGCTTCAGCCTCTAATATTTTCTGTTCTTTTTGAGCTTCAAGCTCTAATTGGCGAGCTTCTAACTCAAGACGCTTTAACGTCATCTGATCACTCGACTCCTCTCTTAACTCCTCTAGAATTTCTTCATCTAACTCCCCATTCTCAACAAAATGCGTCACAATGACTTTCAATATTTGGGCTTTAACCATTCTATTGCTGGCGGTCAAATCCAACTGATTTGCCATTTGTATTAACTCAGTCTTTTTAAGGTTCTGAATCCCTTCAAAGTCTGGGTGAGCCACCAACGCTGCAACTTTCTCCTCCATCGTTACTAACACTTGGCACTTGATTCACAAATATAATTAAAATAATGGCACTGCACTACACTTCACTGTAAAATTGTCACCACACTGAAAATTCGCTTGGCCTCACTGCACAAACAAAATATATAGGATGACTTACCTCAAAATCGTGAAACGTTGTTACTTGACACACAGGAAGGCTTGCTTGGCACATGGAATAGTTCTTAAGAAACACACAGACACTTGACACAATGGTACCTAGGAAGGCAAGGTTAGATTAGCATAATTAAGTTAAGGTGGGAACAATATCTCCCGGACAGGCCCCCATAACTCTTTGTTACCTATCGTACGTTAAGGCTCGTGATCCTACAGCAGCCAAACTTTAATTACGTCTAGGGATACGACACAACTGCTGTTCTCAATAGCGAATCACCAGTATAACCCCTTGATAAGTAATGAGCACAATAATAAATCTTCATAGGACTGAAGAAGAGATACAACAAGTATATATATAAATATATTAAATAAATCTCAAAAGCAAACAGATGATTATATGGTCACAATATATCACATTAAAAATATCACTGTATCTTCCAGACATTAAATTACAATTATAATATATATGGTTATGACAGAACAAAAATGTAACTTAACTCCAAGATGTTATCTCCCTGGTTCCTGCTCAGCTACTGAATAACATAACACGGGAATCAAAACAGATTGCCTTGCCCCGCGAATAAATTGCCAAAGTTACAATATTTATTATTTCAACAATGGAGCAATACATTGTGACAAGAGTAATCTTAAACTAACTTAATGAATAATTAATACATATTGATATACACAAATAAAGTAATAGTTTCTTTACATAGTAATTAAAATATGCATACAGAAGGGAATAATGGCATGCACACCCAGCAACGGACGATCCCACGACAATTTGCCAGACACAGTTCACTCAATTATTATTCACCTCTGTTACCCACTTATGATCACATATAAATCATTAGTTCCCGTGGGAAAACTGATCACACAAAGAAATAAAACAATCATTCCCACGATACGTTGGGCCTAACGCCAACACTGTAACATGAATGTACATTTGCATAGAACATATATAAGTATATCAATATACATGCTTGTAATTTACACAATTATAAATGTACATATTAATATATTTACTTACGTATCTTATAAGGGTACGTAACATAGTGTATGTGTTGTGTATGTGTAATGTATGTCTAGTGTACGTGTAGTGTATGCGTAGTGTATGTGTATGTGTAGTGTATGTGTAGTGTATGTATAGTGTTTGTGTAGTGTATGTGTGTAGTGTAGTGTACGTGAAGTGTATGTGTAGTGTATGTGTAGTGTATGTGTGTAGTGTAGTGTATGTGAAGTGCATGTGTAGGGTACGTGTAGTGTATGTGTAGTGTATGTGAAGTGTACGTGTAGTGTATGTGTATGTGTAGTGTGTGTGTAGTGTACGTGTAGTGCATGTGTAGTGTGTGTGTAGTCTATGTGTAGTCTATGTGTAGTGTGTGTGTAGTGTACGTGTAGTGTATGTGTAGTATACGTGTAGTGTATGTGTAGTGTATGTGTAGTGCATGTGTAGTGCATGTGTAGTGTATGTGTCGTGTATGTGTAGTGTACGTGTAGTGTACGTGTAGTGTATGTGTAGTGTATGTGTAGTGTATGTGTAGTGTATGTGTAGTTTATGTGTAGTGTACCTGAAGTGTATGTGTAGTGTACGTGTAGTTTATGTGTGTAGTGTAGTGTATGTGTAGTGTATGTGTAGTGTACGTGTAGTGTATGTGTGTAGTGTAGTGTATGTGTGTAGTGTAGTGTATGTGTAGTGTATGTGAAGTGTATGGGTAGTGTATGTGTGTAGTGTAGTGTATGTGTAGTGTATGTGTAGTGTATATGTAGTGTACGTGTAGTGTATGTGTAGTATATGTGTAGTGTAAGTGTAGTGTATGTGTAGTGCATGTGTAGTTTATGTGTAGTGTACCTGTAGTGTATGTGTAGTGTACGTGTAGTGTATGTGTGTAGTGTAGTGTATGTGTAGTGTATGTGTAGTGTACGTGTAGTGTATGTGTGTAGTGTAGTGTATGTGTAGTGTATGTGTAGTGTACGTGTAGTGTATGTGTGTAGTGTTGTGTATGTGTAGTGTATGTGTAGTGTACGTGTATTGTGTGTAGTGTATGTAGTGTATGTGTAGTGTATGTGTAGTGTATGTGTAGTGTATGTGTACTGTATGTGTACTGTACGTGTAGTGAATGTGTAGTGTATGTGTAGTGTACGTGTAGTGTATGTGTAGTGTACGTGTAGTGTATATGTAGTGTATGTGTAGTGTATGTGTAGTGTATGTGTGTAGTGTATGTGTGTATTGTACGTGTAGGGTATGTGTAGTGTACGTGTAGTGTATGTGTAGTGTATGTGTGTAGTGTAGTGTACGTGAAGTGTATGTGTAGTGTACATGTAGTGTACGTGTAGTGTATGTGTAGTGTATGTGTAGTGTATGTGTAGTGTACGTGTAGTGTATGTGTAGTGTACGTGTAGTGTATGTGTAGTATATGTGTAGTATATGTGTAGTGTATGTTTAGTATATGTGTAGTATATGTGTAGTGTATGTGTAGTGTATGTGTAGTGTATGTGTAGTGTATGTGCAGTGTACGTGTAGTGTATGTGTTTTGTATGTGTAGTGTATGTGTAGTGTACGTGTATTGTGTGTAGTGTATGTAGTGTATGTGTAGTGTATGTGTAGTGTATGTGTAGTGTATGTATGTTGTATGTGTACTGTACGTGTAGTGTATGTGTAGTGAATGTGTAGTGTACGTGTAGTGTATGTGTAGTGTACGTGTAGTGTATATGTAGTGTATGTGTAGTGTATGTGTGTATTGTACGTGTAGGGTATGTGAAGTGTACGTGTAGTGTATGTGAAGTGTATGTGTATATGTAGTGTACGTGTAGTGTATGTGTAGTGTATGTGTGTAGCGTAGTGTATGTGTAGTGTACGTGTGTAGTGTAGTGTACGTGAAGTGTATGTGTAGTGTACATGTACTGTACGTGTAGTGTATGTGTAGTGTATGTGTAGTGTATGTGTAGTGTACGTGTAGTGTATGTGTAGTGTATGTGTAGTGTACGTGTAGTGTATGTGTAGTGTACGTGTGTAGTGTTGTGTATGTGTAGTGTATGTGTAGTGTACGTGTATTGTGTGTAGTGTATGTGTAGTGTACGTGTATTGTGTGTAGTGTATGTAGTGTATGTGTAGTGTATGTGTAGTGTATGTGTAGTGTATGTGTACTGTACGTGTAGTGTATGTGTAGTGTATGTGTAGTGTACGTGTAGTGTATGTGTAGTGTACGTGTAGTGTATATGTAGTGTATGTGTAGTGTATGTGTAGTGTATGTGTGTAGTGTATGTGTGTATTGTACGTGTAGGGTATGTGTAGTGTACGTGTAGTGTATGTGTAGTGTATGTGTATGTGTAGTGTACGTGTAGTGTATATGTAGTGTATGTGTAGTGTATGTGTAGTGTATGTGTAGTGTATGTGTGTAGTGTATGTGTGTATTGTACGTGTAGGGTATGTGTAGTGTACGTGTAGTGTATGTGTAGTGTATGTGTGTAGTGTAGTGTACGTGAAGTGTATGTGTAGTGTACATGTAGTGTACGTGTAGTGTATGTGTAGTGTGTGTGTAGTGTACGTGTAGTGTATGTGTAGTGTACGTGTAGTGTATGTGTAGTATATGTGTAGTATATGTGTAGTGTATGTGTAGTATATGTGTTGTATATGTGTAGTTTATGTGTAGTGTACGTGTAGTGTATGTGTAGTGTATGTGCAGTGTACGTGTAGTGTATGTGTTTTGTATGTGTAGTGTATGTGTAGTGTACGTGTATTGTGTGTAGTGTATGTAGTGTATGTGTAGTGTATGTGTAGTGTATGTGTAGTGTATATGTAGTGTATGTGTATTGTATGTGTACTGTACGTGTAGTGTATGTGTGTAGTGTATGTGTGTATTGTACGTGTAGGGTATGTGTAGTGTACGTGTAGTGTATGTGTAGTGTATGTGTGTGTAGTGTACGTGTAGTGTATGTGTAGTGTATGTGTGTAGCGTAGTGTATGTGTAGTGTACGTGTGTAGTGTAGTGTACGTGAAGTGTATGTGTAGTGTACATGTAGTGTACGTGTAGTGTATGTGTAGTGTATGTGTAGTGTATGTGTAGTCTATGTGTAGTGTGTGTGTAGTGTACGTGTAGTGTACGTGTAGTGTACGTGTAGTGTATGTGTAGTGTATGTGTAGTGCATGTGTAGTGCATGTGTAGTGCATTTGTAGTGCATGTGTAGTGTATGTGTAGTGTACGTGTAGTGTACGTGTAGTGTATGTGTAGTGTATGTGTAGTGTACGTGTAGTGCATGTGTAGTGTGTGTGTAGTCTATGTGTAGTGTATGTGTTGTGTATGTGTAATGTATGTCTAGTGTACGTGTAGTGTATGCGTAGTGTATGTGTATGTGTAGTGTATGTGTAGTGTATGTATAGTGTTTGTGTAGTGTATGTGTAGTGTATGTGTAGTGTATGTGTGTAGTGTAGTGTATGTGAAGTGCATGTGTAGTGTACGTGTAGTGTATGTGTAGTGTATGTGTAGTGTACGTGAAGTGTACGTGTAGTGTACGTGTAGTGTATGTGTATGTGTATGTGTAGTGTGTGTGTAGTGTACGTGTAGTGCATGTGTAGTGTGTGTGTAGTCTATGTGTAGTCTATGTGTAGTGTGTGTGTAGTGTACGTGTAGTGTACGTGTAGTATACGTGTAGTGTATGTGTAGTGTATGTGTAGTGCATGTGTAGTGCATGTGTAGTGTATGTGTCGTGTATGTGTAGTGTATGTGTAGTGTACGTGTAGTGTATATGTAGTGTATGTGTAGTGTATGTGTAGTGTTTGTGTAGTGTATGTGTCGTGTGTGCAGTGTATGTGTAGTGTACGTGTATTGTATGTGTAGTGTATGTGTAGTGTATGTGTATGTGTAGTGTATGTGTAGTGTATGTGTAGTGTATGTTTAGTGTATGTGTAGTGTTTGTGTAGTGTATGTGTAGTGTGTGCAGTGTATGTGTAGTGTACGTGTATTGTATGTGTAGTGTACGTGTATTGCATGTGTAGTGTATGTGTAGTGTACGTGTAGTGTACGTGTAATGAACGTTTAGTCTATGTGTAGTGTATGTGTAGTGTAGGTGTAGTGTATGTGTAGTGTATGTGTAGTGTGTGTAGTGTACGTGTAGTATATGTGTAGTGTACATGTAGTGTACGTGTAGTGTATGTGTATTGTATGTGTAGTGTATGTGGAGTGTTTGTGTAGTGTACGTGGAGTGTATTTGTGTTGTGTAGTGTATGTGTAGTGTATGTGTAGTGTAAGTGGAGTGTTTGTGTAGTGTACATGTAGTGTATGTGTAGTGTATGTGTAGTGTATGTGTAGTGTATATGTAGGGTACGTGTAGTGTACATGTAGTGTATGTGTAGTGGACGTGTAGTGTATGGGTAGTGTATGTGTAGTGTATGTGTAGTGTTTGTGTAGTGTACATGTAGTGTATGTGTAGTGTATGTGTAGTGTATGTGTAGTGTATATGTAGCGTACGTGTAGTGTACATGTAGTGTATGTGTAGTGTATGTGTAGTGTATGTGTAGTGTATGGGTAGTGTATGTGTAGTGTATGTGTAGTGTATGTGTAGTGTGTGCAGTGTATGTGTGGTGTACGTGTATTCTATGTGTAGTGAATGTATAGTGTACGTGTAGTGTACGTGTAGTGTATGTGTAGTGTATGTGAAGTGCATGGGTAGTGTATGTGTGTAGTGTAGTGTATGTGTAGCGTATGTGTAGTGTATATGTAGTGTACGTGTAGTGTATGTGTAGTATATGTGTAGTGTAAGTGTAGTGTATGTGTAGTGCATGTGTAGTTTATGTGTAGTGTACCTGTAGTGTATGTGTACGTGTAGTGTATGTGTGTAGTGTAGTGTATGTGTAGTGTATGTGTAGTGTACGTGTAGTGTATGTGTGTAGTGTAGTGTATGTGTAGTGTATGTGTAGTGTACGTGTAGTGTATGTGTGTAGTGTTGTGTATGTGTAGTGTATGTGTAGTGTACGTGTATTGTGTGTAGTGTATGTGTAGTGTATGTGTAGTGTATGTGTACTGTACGTGTAGTGAATGTGTAGTGTATGTGTAGTGTACGTGTAGTGTATGTGTAGTGTACGTGTAGTGTATATGTAGTGTATGTGTAGTGTATGTGTAGTGTATGTGTGTAGTGTATGTGTGTGTTGTACGTGTAGGGTATGTGTAGTGTACGTGGAGTGTATGTGTAGTGTATGTGTAGTGTACGTGTAGTGTATATGTAGTGTATGTGTAGTGTATGTGTAGTGTATGTGTGTAGTATATGTGTGTATTGTACGTGTAGGGTATGTGTAGTGTACGTGTAGTGTATGTGTAGTGTATGTGTGTAGTGTAGTGTACGAGAAGTGTATGTGTAGTGTACATGTAGTGTACATGTAGTGTACGTGTAGTGTATGTGTAGTGTATGTGTAGTGTATGTGTAGTGTACGTGTAGTGTATGTGTAGTGTACGTGTAGTGTATGTGTAGTATATGTGTAGTATATGTGTAGTGTATGTGTAGTATATGTGTAGTATATGTGTAGTGTATGTGTAGTGTACGTGTAGTGTATGTGTAGTGTATGTGCAGTGTACGTGTAGTGTATGTGTTTTGTATGTGTAGTGTATGTGTAGTGTACGTGTATTGTGTGTAGTGTATGTAGTGTATGTGTAGTGTATGTGTAGTGTATGTGTAGTGTATGTGTATTGTATGTGTACTGTACGTGTAGTGTATGTGTAGTGTATGTGTAGTGTACGTGTAGTGTATGTGTAGTGTATGTGTAGTGTATATGTAGTGTATGTGTAGTGTATGTGTAGTGTATGTGTGTAGTGTATGTGTGTATTGTACGTGTAGGGTATGTGAAGTGTACGTGTAGTGTATGTGTAGTGTATGTGTAGTGTACGTGTAGTGTATGTGTAGTGTATGTGTGTAGCGTAGTGTATGTGTAGTGTACGTGTGTAGTGTAGTGTACGTGAAGTGTATGTGTAGTGTACATGTAGTGTACGTGTAGTGTATGTGTAGTGTATGTGTAGTGTATGTGTAGTGTACGTGTAGTGTATGTGTAGTGTACGTGTAGTGTATGTGTGTAGTGTTGTGTATGTGTAGTGTATGTGTAGTGTACGTGTATTGTGTGTAGTGTATGTAGTGTATGTGTAGTGTGTGTGTAGTGTATGTGTAGTGTATGTGTACTGTACGTGTAGTGTATGTGTAGTGTATGTGTAGTGTACGTGTAGTGTATGTGTAGTGTACGTGTAGTGTATATGTAGTGTATGTGTAGTGTATGTGTAGTGTATGTGTGTAGTGTATGTGTGTATTGTACGTGTAGGGTATGTGTAGTGTACATGTAGTGTATGTGTAGTGTATGTGTATGTGTAGTGTACGTGTAGTGTATATGTAGTGTATGTGTAGTGTATGTGTAGTGTATGTGTAGTGTATGTGTGTAGTGTATGTGTGTATTGTACGTGTAGGGTATGTGTAGTGTACGTGTAGTGTATGTGTAGTGTATGTGTGTAGTGTAGTGTACGTGAAGTGTATATGTAGTGTACATGTAGTGTACGTGTAGTGTATGTGTAGTGTATGTGTAGTGTGTGTGTAGTGTACGTGTAGTGTATGTGTAGTGTACGTGTAGTGTATGTGTGGTATATGTGTAGTATATGTGTAGTGTATGTGTAGTATATGTGTAGTATATGTGTAGTGTATGTGTAGTGTACGTGTAGTGTATGTGTAGTGTATGTGCAGTGTACGTGTAGTGTATGTGTTTTGTATGTGTAGTGTATGTGTAGTGTACGTGTATTGTGTGTAGTGTATGTAGTGTATGTGTAGTGTATGTGTAGTGTATGTGTAGTGTATGTGTATTGTATGTGTACTGTACGTGTAGTGTATGTGTAGTGTATGTGTAATGTACGTGTAGTGTATGTGTAGTGTACGTGTAGTGTATATGTAGTGTATGTGTAGTGTATGTGTAGTGTATGTGTGTAGTGTATGTGTGTATTGTACGTGTAGGGTATGTGTAGTGTACGTGTAGTGTATGTGTAGTGTATGTGTATGTGTAGTGTACGTGTAGTGTATGTGTAGTGTATGTGTGTAGCGTAGTGTATGTGTAGTGTACGTGTGTAGTGTAGTGTACATGAAGTGTATGTGTAGTGTACATGTAGTGTACGTGTAGTGTATGTGTAGTGTATATGTAGTGTATGTGTAGTCTATGTGTAGTGTGTGTGTAGTGTACGTGTAGTGTACGTGTAGTGTGCGTGTAGTGTATGTGTAGTGCATGTGTAGTGCATGTGTAGTGCATTTGTAGTGCATGTGTAGTGTATGTGTAGTGTATGTGTAGTGTACGTGTAGTGTATGTGTAGTGTATGTCCAGTGTACGTGTAGTGTATGTGTTTTGTATGTGTTGTGTATGTGTAGTGTACGTGTATTGTGTGTAGTGTATGTAGTGTATGTGTAGTGTATGTGTAGTGTATGTGTAGTGTATGTGTATTGTATGTGTACTGTACGTGTAGTGTATGTGTAGTGTATGTGTAGTGTACGTGTAGTGTATGTGTAGTGTACGTGTAGTGTATATGTAGTGTATGTGTAGTGTATGTGTAGTGTATGTGTGTAGTGTATGTGTGTATTGTACGTGTAGGGTATGTGTAGTGTACGTGTAGTGTATGTGTAGTGTATGTGTATGTGTAGTGTACGTGTAGTGTATGTGTAGTGTATGTGTGTAGCGTAGTGTATGTGTAGTGTACGTGTGTAGTGTAGTGTACGTGAAGTGTATGTGTAGTGTACATGTAGTGTACGTGTAGTGTATGTGTAGTGTATATGTAGTGTATGTGTAGTCTATGTGTAGTGTGTGTGTAGTGTACGTGTAGTGTACGTGTAGTGTACGTGTAGTGTATGTGTAGTGCATGTGTAGTGCATGTGTAGTGCATTTGTAGTGCATGTGTAGTGTATGTGTAGTGTATGTGTAGTGTACGTGTAGTGTACGTGTAGTGTATGTGTAGTGTATGTGTAGTGTACGTGTAGTGCATGTGTAGTGTGTGTCTAGTCTATGTGTAGTGTATGTGTTGTGAATGTGTAATGTATGTCTAGTGTATGTGTAGTGTATGCGTAGTGTATGTGTATGTTTAGTGTATGTGTAGTGTATGTATAGTGTTTGTGTAGTGTATGTGTAGTGTATGTGTGTAGTGTAGTGTACGTGAAGTGTATGTGTAGTGTATGTGTAGTGTATGTGTGTAGTGTAGTGTATGTGAAGTGCATGTGTAGTGTACGTGTAGTGTATGTGTAGTGTATGTGTAGTGTACGTGAAGTGTACGTGTAGTGTACGTGTAGTGTATGTGTATGTGTATGTGTAGTGTGTGTGTAGTGTACGTGTAGTGCATGTGTAGTGTGTGTGTAGTGTACGTGTAGTGTACGTGTAGTTTACATGTAGTGTATGTGTAGTGTATGTGTAGTGCATGTGTAGTGCATGTGTAGTGTATGTGTCGTGTATGTGTAGTGTATGTGTAGTGTACGTGTAGTGTATATGTAGTGTATGTGTAGTGTATGTGTAGTGTTTGTGTATTGTATGTGTCGTGTGTGCAGTGTATGTGTAGTGTACGTGTATTGTATGTGTAGTGTATGTGTAGTGTATGTGTAGTGTATGTGTATGTGTAGTGTATGTGTAGTGTATGTGTAGTGTATGTTTAGTGTATGTGTAGTGTTTGTGTAGTGTATGTGTAGTGTGTGCAGTGTATGTGTAGTGTACGTGTATTGTATGTGTAGTGTACGTGTATTGCATGTGTAGTGTATGTGTAGTGTACGTGTAGTGTACGTGTAATGAACGTTTAGTCTATGTGTAGTGTATGTGTAGTGTAGGTGTAGTGTATGTGTAGTGTATGTGTAGTGTGTGTAGTGTACGTGTAGTATATGTGTAGTGTACATGTAGTGTACGTGTAGTGTATGTGTAGTGTATGTGTATTGTATGTGTAGTGTATGTGGAGTGTTTGTGTAGTGTACGTGGAGTGTATATGTGTTGTGTAGTGTATGTGTAGTGTATGTGTAGTGTAAGTGGAGTGTTTGTGTAGTGTACATGTAGTGTATGTGTAGTGTATGTGTAGTGTATGTGTAGTGTATATGTAGGGTACGTGTAGTGTACATGTAGTGTATGTGTAGTGGACGTGTAGTGTATGGGTAGTGTATGTGTAGTGTATGTGTAGTGTTTGTGTAGTGTATGTGTAGTGTATGTGTAGTGTATGTGTAGTGTATATGTAGCGTACGTGTAGTGTACATGTAGTGTATGTGTAGTGTATGTGTAGTGTATGTGTAGTGTATGGGTAGTGTATGTGTAGTGTATGTGTAGTGTATGTGTAGTGTGTGCAGTGTATGTGTGGTGTACGTGTATTCTATGTGTAGTGGATGTGTAGTGTACGTGTAGTGTACGTGTAGTGTATGTGTAGTGTATGTGTAGTGTATGTGAATGCATGGGTAGTGTATGTGTGTAGTGTAGTGTATGTGTAGTGTATGTGTAGTGTATATGTAGTGTACGTGTAGTGTATGTGTAGTATATGTGTAGTGTAAGTGTAGTGTATGTGTAGTGCATGTGTAGTTTATGTGTAGTGTACCTGTAGTGTATGTGTAGTGTACGTGTAGTGTATGTGTGTAGTATAGTGTATGTGTAGTGTATGTGTAGTGTACGTGTAGTGTATGTGTGTAGTGTAGTGTATGTGTGTAGTGTAGTGTATGTGTGTAGTGTAGTGTATGTGTAGTGTATGTATAGTGTACGTGTAGTGTATGTGTGTAGTGTTGTGTATGTGTAGTGTATGTGTAGTGTACGTGTATTGTGTGTAGTGTATGTAGTGTATGTGTAGTGTATGTGTAGTATATGTGTACTGTACGTGTAGTGTATGTGTAGTGTATGTGTAGTGTACGTGTAGTGTATGTGTAGTGTACGTGTAGTGTATATGTAGTGTATGTGTAGTGTATGTGTAGTGTATGTGTGTAGTGTATGTGTGTATTGTACGTGTAGGGTATGTGTACTGTACGTGTAGTGTATGTGTAGTGTATGTGTAGTGTACGTGTAGTGTATATGTAGTGTATGTGTAGTGTATGTGTAGTGTATGTGTGTAGTGTGTGTGTGTATTGTACGTGTAGGGTATGTGTAGTGTACGTGTAGTGTATGTGTAGTGTATGTGTACATGTAGTGTACGTGAAGTGTATGTGTAGTGTATTCCGAACTTCCGAACTCCTTATCAAAAACAGCCCGAAGCCGACGGAGAACCCTCTACAGCAGTCAAGCGTTGTATACATGTACACTTGCCCCCACGAAGGATGTAACCTTCAATGTAAGTACATAGGTATGACGTCGACCAAGCTGACGAGGCGTTTGACATGCCATCTTCAATCTGGTGCTCCTAGGAATCACATGAGACAAGCCCATGACATTACTCTAACAAGAGAAATGTTGAACAAGAATACTTGCATAATAGACAAAACCCAAGATTCAAGAAGATTACAAATTCTTGAGGCAATTCACATAAGAATAGAGCGACCTACCATGAACACCCAAATCACGGAACTATTTACTCTACCCACCATGAGAGTAAGGACAAGACAAGAACATATCGATGCCAACACAGAAGACAATGTCCAACATAACAGGCCAATTACACTGGATTAATCTTTGTGTTTAGATAGGAGATGCCTCGTATGGGCCAATAAGCCTTCTGCAGCCCCTATGTTTATCCCTTATGTATCCCCCCATGTTTTCACCTTCATTGTATTATCACCTGACCTAATGTGGGTATAAAATCAACTAGTATTGTAAGATCTGTTCACTTGAGAATGAACCATGGAGGTTCGAAACGTCGTGCAAATTATACAAATAAGTGTAATACACTCTATAGTAAATCACTTCTTTTCTTCACCTTAAAAGTACGAAAATGAGTTTTGGAGAACTCCTATTTCAATTAAGCCCTGATGCTAAGAAAATAGTTAGAGGGATAGAAGCCCTAAACCAGAATATAATAAATACAGAATATGCGGTCATATTCAATGAAATATGTTTGAAAGAAAACCTGCTGCCAGTATACACCAATATATATATATATATATATATATATATATATATATATATATATATATATATATATATATATATATATATATATATATATGTTAAGGGGAAGTAACCTACAGCATCAATGGAAAACATAGCCTGGCCTAATATAAATAAGTGTCTAGGGGAGTGAAAGGCTAACAAAAAATATTCCAGTTTACTGGGCATTAACATAGCATAAAAAATAGAATACAATCTATAAACTCACACTCAATGATTTATCCAGCTTCTCAAAGCTGGGCATAATCATCAACAGGTCTCAAAACTGCATACAATCAGCACTAGCTGACGCCAGGCTCTATAGTGGCACAGTGGGACACTGGCGCCTATTATGCTGCTAATACCAATACAGGGTGGTGGTGGAGTCACAACCATTAACAAATGAGGTATGAGGAATCAATATCATATACAGCACAATGGCATCACTTACGATCCTCAGGTACCCACCTCACTAAGATATATAACAGCACCTATCACCTGGTATAAAGGATGCACAATGGTAGAACTGATCCATGGTATACATTACTGCAACATGACAAATATCCTAGCTGTCAAATGACACAAATAAAGTCACAAAACCCGGACCGTAGCGGCAACACATGCGCTCGACTGAGAAAATCAAAGAGTGACCGCCCAGAGCCATGCTGGCCGGGAGCGACACTGTATCCACCTCTATGAGTCAGCTGACTCCTCTCTTTCAAATATCTCAAGCTCATATACAGACATATCTCGATCAAGAACTTCTAATTCATATATCAACAAAATGAAGACTATAATACTGAACCTTACATAATAATACATATCAATAATTCAGTACATTAAAGATTATATCATGATATAAAAATGTGTGAACAAAGAATTCATATTAGCAAGACATGGTAACACTGGCGGGAGAGGGGAGGAGGGGTTAAGGGAGGATTTCAAGACGTCTGCCAGCCAGCCATTATACATAAGTATACATGAATACAATATAAAGTATAAATAAATACAACATGTGTATCAAAACTATGTTTATGTGGTATACATCTCACAGTGCCAAAATATAATTTAATGTTAGAGGACAATGTAATGAACAATAATGAAAGGGAAATTACACAGTATACATGACAGTAATACATCCGAGACCTAAATTTATACATTCTCCATCATAGTTCACATAATATTTCCTATACAGCATTATGTAGCATTCCCTAATATAAGCATATATGGATTTATTCAAGCTACATGACATTAGGCTACTGATATTCACTAGACTTCTAATATATATCCACAAATACATGGCAAGGACTTATGGTAGATATATATTATACATAGATATATGTGGAATACATTGGCAATACACATTTAATACTAGTGTGTTGTCGAAAAAAGAATAACTACATAAATTAATATTCGTGATACTAGGCTAATCAGCCAAGACATCACTATACAGTTTGAGCACATCATACACCAGCTACAGTATGATCATACTGGTGTATGTGTGGTCATAACACCACCTCACACCCATATGGTAATATCACAACACACCATGGACCAGTATGGTAATATCACAACACACCAAGGTCCAGTATGGTAATATCACAACACACCATGGACCAGTATGGTAATATCACAACACACCATGGACCAGTATGGTAATATCACAACACACCAGGGTCCAGTATGGTCATATCACAACACACCATGGTCCAGTATGGTAATATCACAACACACCATGGACCAGTATGGTAATATCACAACACACCATGGTCCAGTATGGTAATGTCACAACACACCATGGTCCAGTATGGTAATATCACAACACACCATGGTCCAGTATGGTAATATCACAACACACCATGGTCCAGTATGGTAATATCACAACACACCATGGACCAGTATGGTAATACCACTACACACCATGGTCCAGTATGGTAATATCACAACACACTATCTCACATGCATATGGTAATATCACAACACACCATGGACCAGTATGGTAATATCACAACACACCAGGGTCCAGTATGGTAATATCACAACACACCATGAACCAGTACGGTAATATCACAACACACCATGGACCAGTATGGTAATATCACAACACATCATGGTCCAGTATGGTAATATCACAACACACCATGGTCCAGTATGGTAATATCACAACACACCAAGGTCCAGTATGGTAATATCACAACACACCATGGACCAGTATGGTAATATCACAACACACCATGGACCAGTATGGTAATATCACAACACACCAGGGTCCAGTATGGTAATATCACAACACACCATGGCCCAGTATGGTAATATCACAACACACAATGGACCAGTATGGTAATATCACAACACACCATGGTCCAGTATGGTAATATCACAACACATCATGGTCCAGTATGGTAATATCACAACACACCATGGTCCAGTATGGTAATATCACAACACACCATGGTCCAGTATGGTAATATCACAACACACCATGGTCCAGTATGGTAACATCACAACACATCATGGTCCAGTATGGTAATATCACAACACACCATGGACCAGTACGGTAATATCACAACACACAATGGACCAATATGGTAATATCACAACACATCATGGTCCAGTATGGTAATATCACAACACACCATGGTCCAGTATGGTAATATCACAACACACCATGGACCAGTATGGTAATATCACAACACACCATGGACCAGTATGGTAATATCACAACACACCCGAGTGATAGTGAAATAGCAGTGATAGTGAAGTGATGGTAGTATAGTAGTGGTAGTGATATTGTAGTGATTGTGCGGTAGTGGTATTGTAGCAATGATAGTGATATAACAGTGAATGTAAGGAGGTTACAGTACTGAGAAGATATAGCAATGATGGTGATACAGCCGTCATTGTCAAGTATATGATACCAAAGTATAAATACCAAAGATAGTGAAGTTATGATGATATAGTGATAAAGGTCTGTCCTTAATTATATTGTCATCAAAACACGCAGTCCATGGTGATGCTGAAGTGATGGTGATGGTGGTGGTACAGTGAACTAGAGTGGCAGCACAACACCACAGTAGTGATGGTGGTGGTACAGTGAACTAGAGTGGCAGCACAAACACCACAGTAGTGATGGTGATGGTACAGTGAACTAGAGTGGCAGCACAACACCACAGTAGTGATGGTGGTGGTACAGTGAACTAGAGTGGCAGCACAACACCATAGTAGTGATGGTGGTGGTACAGTGAACTAGAGTGGCAGCACAACACCACAGTAGTGATGGTGGTGGTACAGTGAACTAGAGTGGCAGCACAACACCACAGTAGTGATGGTGGTGGCACAGTGAACTAGAGTGGCAGCACAACACCACAGTAGTGATGGTGGTGGTACATTGAACTAGAGTGGCAGCACAACACCACAGTAGTGATGGTGGTGGTACAGTGAACTAGAGTGGCAGCACAACACCACAGTAGTGATGGTACAGTGAACTAGAGTGGCAGCACAACACCACAGTAGTGATGGTGATGGTACAGTGAACTAGAGTGGCAGCACAACACCACAGTAGTGATGGTGGTGGTACAGTGAACTAGAGTGACAGTACAACACCACAGTAGTGATGGTGATGGTACAGTGAACTAGAGTGGCAGCCCAACACCACAGTAGTGATGGTGATGGTACAGTGAACTAGAGTGGCAGCACAACACCACAGTAGTGATGGTGGTGGTACAGTGAACTAGAGTGGCAGCACAACACCACAGTAGTGATGGTGGTGGTACAGTGAACTAGAGTGGCAGCACAACACCACAGTAGTGATGGTGGTGGTACAGTGAACTAGAGTGGCAGCACAACACCACAGTAGTGATGGTGGTGGTACAGTGAACTAGAGTGGCAGCACAACACCACAGTAGTGATGGTACAGTGAACTAGAGTGGCAGCACAACACCACAGTAGTGATGGTGATGGTACAGTGAACAAGAGTGGCAGCACAACACCACAGTAGTGATGGTGGTGGTACAGTGAACTAGAGTGGCAGCACAACACCACAGTAGTGATGGTGGTGGTACAGTGAACTAGAGTGGCAGCACAACACCACAGTAGTGATGGTGGTGGTACAGTGAACTAGAGTGGCAGCACAACACCACAGTAGTGATGGTGGTGGTACAGTGAACTAGAGTGGCAGCACAACACCACAGTAGTGATGGTGGTAGTACAGTGAACTAGAGTGGCAGCACAACACCACAGTAGTGATGGTGGTGGTACAGTGAACTAGAGTGGCAGCACAACACCACAGTAGTGATGGTGGTGGTACATTGAACTAGAGTGGCAGCACAACACCACAGTAGTGATGGTGGTGGTACAGTGAACTAGAGTGGCAGCACAACACCACAGTAGTGATGGTACAGTGAACTAGAGTGGCAGCACAACACCACAGTAGTGATGGTACAGTGAACTAGAGTGGCAGCACAACACCACAGTAGTGATGGTGGTGGTACAGTGAACTAGAGTGGCAGCACAACACCACAGTAGTGATGGTGGTGGTACAGTGAACTAGAGTGACAGTACAACACCACAGTAGTGATGGTGATGGTACAGTGAACTAGAGTGGCAGCACAACACCACAGTAGTGATGGTGATGGTACAGTGAACTAGAGTGGCAGCACAACACCACAGTAGTGATGGTGGTGGTACAGTGAACTAGAGTGGCAGCACAACACCACAGTAGTGATGGTGATGGTACAGTGAACTAGAGTGGCAGCACAACACCACAGTAGTGATGGTGGTGGTACAGTGAACTAGAGTGGCAGCACAACACCACAGTAGTGATGGTACAGTGAACTAGAGTGGCAGCACAACACCACAGTAGTGATGGTGATGGTACCGTGAACTAGAGTGGCAGCACAACACCACAGTAGTGATGGTGGTGGTACAGTGAACTAGAGTGACAGTACAACACCACAGTAGTGATGGTGATGGTACAGTGAACTAGAGTGGCAGCACAACACCACAGTAGTGATGGTGATGGTACAGTGAACTAGAGTGGCAGCACAACACCACAGTAGTGATGGTGGTGGTACAGTGAACTAGAGTGGCAGAACAACACCACAGTAGTGATGGTGGTGGTACAGTGAACTAGAATGGCAGCACAACACCACAGTAGTGATGGTACAGTGAACTATAGTGGCAGCACAACACCACAGTCCACCACAGTCACCTCCGTAATGTCACTGTGGTTGACTGCTGCCCTCACCACATCCAGGCCGCTCACTACATCACCGAAGACATCTGGCCACTGGTAACCATCCTGCCGGTCCCTGGTGAGGATGGCGAACTGGACACTCCTGGGCCTCCACGTCTGATACCTGGCCCGCACAGTTCCTGCCCGGCCTGACTCCCGGTACTGCCCCTGGAGGTCAGGCAGCAGTGGGGCTCCTCCCTTACCATCATTACTCTCGTAGTCTCCGCCCACCACACACTCCCTCTGCTCACCCTTGTACCACACCTCCAACAGTTTAGTGTTGCGGTAGGTGTGGCCCCGCTGGCCCGTACACAACAACACAAACTGTCTGGCCAGCGGAGTGTCAGGGGTCAGCCGGATGGTGACCCGCCCTCTTGTTGACCCCGCCCACCCGAGGTCAAGGAACGCCAGGGTGCAGGAGGGCTCCAGCATGCCCACAACCTCACTCTCCTGCAGGAAATGAAACAAATCATGCTGATAACTGTACAACAAAATGATATCATATTAGTTATCAAAACTCAGTAAGTCAGTAATGTCAATAAGACTAGTAGGTGTAATAAAGTAACCTGGAGGGTGTGGGCGTGGGCGGGCGTGGGCTGACGCAGGAGTGGGTGGAGGTACAGCTGTCCGTCTTGTAGAGTTATCCTGGCAGAGCGGCGGCCATCTTGGTCTTCCTGGACGGTCAACACCCGGCCAGCCTCCACCAGCCTCTTGACGGGCTCCCTCATCCTGCGGAGGTTCTCAACCTGTGGACAGTGTCAGCCCCATTATCACCTGTGGACAGTGTCAGCCCCATTATCACCTGTGAACAGTGTCAGCCCCATTATCACCTGTGGTCAGTGTCAGCCCCATTATCACCTGTGGTCAGTGTCAGCCCCATTATCACCTGTGGCCAGTGTCAGCCCCATTATCACCTGTGGTCAGTGTCAGCCCCATTATCACCTGTGGTCAGTGTCAGCTCCATTATCACCTGTGATCAGTGTCAGCCCCATTATCACCTGTGGTCAGTGTCAGGCCCATTATCACCTGTGGTCAGTGTCAGCCCCATTATCACCTGTGGGCAGTGTCAGCCCCATTATCACCTGTGGTCAGTGTCAGCCCCATTATCACCTGTGGTCAGTGTCAGCTCCATTATCACCTGTGGTCAGTGTCAGCTCCATTATCACCTGTGGTCAGTGTCAGCCCCATTATCACCTGTGGTCAGTGTCAGCCCCATTATCACCTGTGGTCAGTGTCAGCCCCATTATCATCTGTGGTCAGTGTCAGCCCCATTATCACCTGTGGTCAGTGTCAGCCCCAGCTCTACTGGCAGGGGGTTGGTGCTGGACATGTAGCTCCAGCCCCTCTATTGGCATGGGGTTGGTGCTGGACCTGTAGCTCCAGCCCCCCTCTACTGGCAGGGTGTTGGTGCTGGGCCTGTAGCTCCAGTCCCACCTCAACAGGCAGGGGGTTGGTGCGGGAACTAAACCTAATTATTATTCTAATATATAAACCGCCAGATACAACGATTGAGGAATTCACAGAGCAGATACACAAAATAGAGAACATACTTGACAACCTAGCAAACCCAGCTCCAGATATTATCTTTCTTGGAGATTTCAATTTACCGAGTCTAAGATGGAGAACGGCAAACACAAATATCATAGCAGGGAATGACCCGGGAAATAACCAACCACAGGTCAGAGAACTTTTGAGATTCTGTGACAAATTCTCGCTCAATCAACAGATTACAGAACCAACTAGGAACGAAAACACACTAGACTTGTTATTCACAAACAATGATGAACTAATCAGGGATATCACAATCTCAGATACTTCATACTCAGACCATAAGCTCATTGAAGTGCGAACTAGCATAAATAACGGTAGTAGGTCTAAGAGACCCAACAAGCGAGAAGGAATATTCAATCAATTCAATTTCAACAATAAGAGGATTGACTGGGAAAAAATAAATGTAGACCTTGCAACCATTCAATGGGAGACGGTCTTAAGCGACAAAACTCCCACACAGGGAATAGTTCAACTGACAGCTGAAGCTTACAAGGTCTGCTTGAAGCACGTACCTGTGAGGAGGGGCAGAAAGAGGACCACTCTAGAAAGAGAACGGAGACGACTGTACAGGAGAAGGAAAAAAATAACGGAAATGCTTCGACAGACACAACTATCACAAGCAAGGAAAACAAGCCTAAGCAGGGAGATTGAGGAAATAGAACAAACGTTGAAGCGAGCATATGAGTCTGAGGAAATGGAATTGGAACAGAAAGCTATACAAGAGATAAGGAAAAATCCGAAATATTTTTTCACATACGCAAAATCAAAATCCAAAACCTCGACCAGTATTGGACCGTTAATTACAAATGAAGGTACGTACACAGAGGACAACAAAGAGATTAGTGAAATTCTAAGAAGCCAGTATGAGGCTATGTTTAGCACACCAATAAACAACATGAAAGTTGATGACCCAGACAGCTTCTTTATGAATGACATTCAAGCTGCAGATAATATAACGGATATTACCACAAACTCGGAAGACTTTGAAAGAGAAATTGATAATATGCCTATGCACTCAGCTCCTGGGCCTGACTCATGGAATTCAATATTCATAAAGAAATGTAAAGTACCAGTAGCGAGAGCACTCAGCGTAATATGGAGAAAGAGCCTGGATACAGGGGAGATACCAGCAGCACTTAAATCTGCAGATATAGCTCCGTTGCACAAGGGGGGGAGTAAAGCCTTGGCAAAAAATTATAGGCCAGTTACACTAACATCACACATAATAAAAGTGTTTGAAAGAGTGATTAGGAATCAAATTTCTAGTTTTATGGAAAACAATGAATTGCACAATCCAGGACAACATGGATTTAGAGCGGGAAGATCCTGTCTGTCACAGTTACTCAACCACTATGACAAAATCACAGAAGCCCTAGAAGAAAAGCAAAATGCAGATGTTGTATACACAGACTTTGCAAAGGCGTTCGACAAATGTGACCATGGGGTGATAGCTCACAAAATGAGGTCAATGGGAATAACTGGAAAAGTAGGACGCTGGATACTCAATTTCCTGTCGAACAGAACACAAAGAGTAACAGTCAATCAGATAAAATCGAGTCCAAGCGATGTTAAAAGCTCTGTACCTCAAGGTACAGTCCTTGCACCACTACTGTTCCTTATTCTCATATCTGATATAGACAAAAATACACGCCACAGCTTCGTGTCGTCCTTTGCAGATGACACAAAAATCAGCATGAAAATTACCTCTGCTGAAGACATTGAAAAACTACAAGCAGATGTCAACAAAGTTTTTGATTGGGCAGCAGAAAATAACATGATGTTTAACAGTGATAAATTTCAGGTACTCAGGTACGGCAAAAATGAGGATCTGAAACATAATACAGGGTACAAAACACAATCGAATCTTCCCATAGTAGAAAAACAGCATGTCAAGGATTTGGGAATAATGATGTCCGACGATCTAACGTTTAGGGAGCATAACCAAGCAAATATCGCGTCAGCCAGAAAAATGATCGGATGGATTACGAGAACTTTCAAATCCAGGGATCCCATCACAATGGTTGTACTCTTCAAGTCACTTGTGCTGTCCCGTCTCGAGTACTGCTCAGTACTCACTTCCCCCTTCAGAGCAGGAGAGATTGCTGAAATAGAGGGAATACAGAGAACATATACGGCACGCATAGACGAGATAAAACACCTAAATTATTGGGATCGTCTCAAAGCTCTCCAAATGTACTCTCTAGAAAGGAGACGAGAAATATACCAAATAATAAACACATGGAAAATACTGGAGGGTCAGGTCCCAAATCTACACAGTAAAATAACAACGTACTGGAGCGAACGATATGGAAGAAAATGCAAGATTGAACCAGTGAAGAGCAGAGGTGCCATAGGCACAATCAGAGAGCACTGTATAAACATCAGGGGTCCGCGGTTGTTCAACGTCCTCCCAGCGAGCATAAGAAATATTGCCGGAACAACCGTGGACATCTTCAAGAGAAAACTGGACGGTTTTCTAAGAGAAGTTCCGGATCAGCCGGGCTGTGGTGGGTACGTGGCCCTGCGGGCCGCTCCAAGCAACAGCCTGGTGGACCAAACTCTCACAAGTCGAGCCTGGCCTCGGGCCGGGCTTGGGGAGTAGAAGAACTCCCAGAACCCCATCAACCAGGTATCAACCAGGTATCAACCAGGGACCTGTAGCTGCTGCCCCCCTCTACTGGCAGACGGTCGGTGCTGGGCCTGTAGCTCCAGTCCCACCTCCACAGGCAGGGGGTTGGTGCGGGACCTGTAGCTCCAGCCCCCCCTCTACTGGCAGGGTGTTGGTGCTGGACCTGTAGCTCCAGCCCCCCTCTACTGGCAGGGGGTTGGTGCTGAACCTGTAGCTCCTGCCCCCCTCTACTGGCAGGGGGTTGGTGCTGGACCTGTAGCTCCAGCCTCCCTCTACTGGCAGAGGTTTGGTGCTGGACCTGTAGCTCCAGCCCCCCCCCCCCTCTACTGGCAGGGGGTTGGTGCTGGACCTGTAGCTCCAGCCTTCCTCTATTGGCAGGGGGTTGGTGCTGGACCTGTAGCTCCAGCCCCCCTCTACTGGCAGGGGGTTGGTACAGGACCTGTAAATCCAGCCCCCATCTACTGGCAAGGGGTTGGTGATGGACCTGTAGCTCCACCCCCCCCTCTACTGGCAGGGGGGTTGGTGCTGGACCTTTAGCTCCAGTCCCCCTCTACTGGCAGGGGGTTGGTGATGGACATGTAGGTCGAATCCCCCTCTACTGGCAGGGGGTTGGTGCTGGACCTGAAGCTCCATCCCCCCCCCCACTCTACTGGAAGGGGTTGGTGCTGGACCTGTAGCTGCAGCCTCCCCCTCTACTAGCAGGGGTTGTTGCTGCACCCCCCCCCCCCTTCTACTGACAGGGGGTTGGTGCTGGACCTGTAGCTGCAGCCCCCTCTCTACTGGCAGGGGGTTGGTGCTGGACCTGTAGCTGCAGCCCCCTTTCTACTGGCAGGGGGTTGGTGCTGAACCTGAAGCTGCTGCCCCCCTCACCTGGCAGGGGGGGTTGGTGCTGGACCTGTAGTTCCAGCCCCCTCTACTGGCAGGGGGTTGGTACTGGACCTGTAGCTCCAGCCCCTTCTACTGACAGCGGATTGGTGCTGGACTTGTAGCTCCAGCCCCTCTCTACTGGCAAGGAGTTGGTGCTGGACCTGTAGCTGCTGCCACCCCCCTCTACTGGCAGGGGGTTGATGCTGGACCTGTAGCGCCAGCCCCTCTTTACTGGCAGGGGATTGGTGCTGGACCTGTAGCTCCAGCGCCCGTCTACTGGCAGGGGCTTGGTGCTGGACCTGTAGCTCCAGCCTCCCTCTACTGGCAGGGGGTTTGAGCGGGACCTGTAGCTACAGCCCCCTCTACTGGCAGGGGGTTGGTGCTGGACCTGTAGCTCCAGCCCCCCCCCCTCTACTGGCAGGGGGTTGGTGCTGGACCTGTAGGTCCAGCCCCCCTCCCCCCCTTTACTGGCAGGGGGTTGGTGCTGGACCTGTAGCTCCAGCCCCCCTCCCCCCTTTACTGGCAGGGGACTGGTGCTAGACCTGTAGCTCCAGCCCCCCCCTCTACTGGCAGGGGGTTGGTGCTGGACCTGTAGCTCCAGCCCCCCCCTCTACTGGCAGGGGGTTGGTGCTGGACCTGTAGGTCCAGCCCCCCTCCCCCCCTTTACTGGCAGGGGGTTGGTGCTGGACCTGTAGCTCCAGCCCCCCTCCCCCCTTTACTGGCAGGGGACTGGTGCTAGACCTGTAGCTCCAGCCCCCCCCCCCCTCTACTGGCAGGGGGTTGGTGCTGGACCTGTAGCTCTAGGCCCCCCCCCTTAACTGGCAGGTGGTTGGTGATGGACCTGTAGCTCAATCACCCATCTACTGTGTGACGATAATCTCCTTCAAGAGATTGAGCCTGCTCTTCCCTCCAAAAATACGTCGTTACAAATATATAAAACTACTATGGAAGAAATGTCCAACAACGACAACAACATCTCCAAGGTTTGCCAGAGCGCAAAACGTATGCAGCCAAGAACACCTGCTTCACCTCAAACCGCCAAACTACCTGTCTTGTTGCCGGCTCCTCGCTGATTGGCCGCCGGTCCAGCTGCTATTGCACTCACCCACCATACTACTTGATGTCTGGGGCCGCCACGACCTCAGTCCTCAGAATATTCAGTGCTTTCATACGGTTAACACTTCTTCCTGGTAGACTAAAGCTTTGGCTTACGTGTACTAAGAGAGGTGATAGCTTAAAGCCAATATTCCTGCACCAATACTTACATTATTTGCACTTCTTGTTATTGCTCACTTGTCTTAACGTAACTTTTCATTTTGCCATTTAATTATTCTTATTATTTTGATTGATTGATTTTATTATACGAATTTGTATGTCCATTTTATTCATGTTTTGTTTATTTAACGTAATTAAAATTTCATTGTTAAAATTTACTTGTGTTTTGTGTGTCTTCTCCTTACCTTACCACAGACGAAGTTCCAGATTTTCTATTTTTTTTAATTCTATGTGACGAGGCCATACCCCTAGCTTTGAACAGCCGAACACCAACGCGTTACCGTCACAACTGGCAGGAGGTTGGTGCTGGACCTGTAGCTCCATCACCCCTCTACTGGCTGGGGGTTGATGCTAGACCTGTAGCTCCAGCCCCCCTCTACAGTCAGGGGGTTCATACTTTGCCTGTAGCTCCACCCTCCCTATCTACTGGCAGGGGGTTGGTGCTGGACCTGTAGCTCCAGCCCCCTCTACTGGCAGGAGGTTTGTGCTGAACCTGTATCTCCAGCCCCCTTCTACTGGTAGTGGGTTGGTGCTGTACCTGTACCTCCAGCCCCCTCTACAGGCAGGGGGTTGGTGCTGGACCTGTAGCTCCAGCCCACCTCTAATTGCAGGGGGTTGGTGCTGGACCTGTAGCTCCAACCCCCCTCTACTGGCAGGGGGTTGGTGTGTGACCTGTAGCTGCAGCCACGTCTCTATTAGCAGGGGGTTGGTGCTGAACCTGAAGCTGCAGCCCCCTCTCTACTGGCAGGGGGGTTGGTGTTAGACCTGTAGCTTCACCCTTCCCCCTCTATTGGCAAGGGGGTTGGTGCTGGGCCTGTAGCTCCATCTCCCTCCCTCTACTAGCAGGAGGTTGGTGCTGGACCTGTAGCTCCAGCCCCCAACTTTACTGGCAGGGGGTTGGTGCTGGATCTGTAGCTCCAGCCCCTTCTACTGGCAGGGAGGCTGGTGCTGGACCTGTAGCTCCAGCCCCACACTACTGGCAGGAGGTTTGTGCTGGACTTGTAGCTCCAGCCCCCCTTCCCCCCTCTACTAGCAGGGGGGTTGGTGCAGGACCTGTAGATCTAGGACCCCTCTACTGGCAAGGGGTTGGTGTTGGACCTGTAGCTACAGCCCCCCCCCCTCTACTGGCAGGGGGGTTGATGATGGACATGTAGATCCAGCCCCCATCTACTGGCATGGGGTTCGTGCTGGACCTGTAGTTCCAGCCCCCATCTACTGGCAGGGGATTGGTGCTGGACCTGTAGCTCCAGCCCCCCTCTACTGGCAGGGTGTTGGTGCTGGGCCTGTAGCTCCAGTCCCACCTCAACAGGCAGGGGGTTGGTGCGGGAACTAAACCTAATTATTATTCTAATATATAAACCGCCAGATACAACGATTGAGGAATTCACAGAGCAGATACACAAAATAGAGAACATACTTGACAACCTAGCAAACCCAGCTCCAGATATTATCTTTCTTGGAGATTTCAATTTACCGAGTCTAAGATGGAGAACGGCAAACACAAATATCATAGCAGGGAATGACCCGGGAAATAACCAACCACAGGTCAGAGAACTTTTGAGATTCTGTGACAAATTCTCGCTCAATCAACAGATTACAGAACCAACTAGGAACGAAAACACACTAGACTTGTTATTCACAAACAATGATGAACTAATCAGGGATATCACAATCTCAGATACTTCATACTCAGACCATAAGCTCATTGAAGTGCGAACTAGCATAAATAACGGTAGTAGGTCTAAGAGACCCAACAAGCGAGAAGGAATATTCAATCAATTCAATTTCAACAATAAGAGGATTGACTGGGAAAAAATAAATGTAGACCTTGCAACCATTCAATGGGAGACGGTCTTAAGCGACAAAACTCCCACACAGGGAATAGTTCAACTGACAGCTGAAGCTTACAAGGTCTGCTTGAAGCACGTACCTGTGAGGAGGGGCAGAAAGAGGACCACTCTAGAAAGAGAACGGAGACGACTGTACAGGAGAAGGAAAAAAATAACGGAAATGCTTCGACAGACACAACTATCACAAGCAAGGAAAACAAGCCTAAGCAGGGAGATTGAGGAAATAGAACAAACGTTGAAGCGAGCATATGAGTCTGAGGAAATGGAATTGGAACAGAAAGCTATACAAGAGATAAGGAAAAATCCGAAATATTTTTTCACATACGCAAAATCAAAATCCAAAACCTCGACCAGTATTGGACCGTTAATTACAAATGAAGGTACGTACACAGAGGACAACAAAGAGATTAGTGAAATTCTAAGAAGCCAGTATGAGGCTATGTTTAGCACACCAATAAACAACATGAAAGTTGATGACCCAGACAGCTTCTTTATGAATGACATTCAAGCTGCAGATAATATAACGGATATTACCACAAACTCGGAAGACTTTGAAAGAGAAATTGATAATATGCCTATGCACTCAGCTCCTGGGCCTGACTCATGGAATTCAATATTCATAAAGAAATGTAAAGTACCAGTAGCGAGAGCACTCAGCGTAATATGGAGAAAGAGCCTGGATACAGGGGAGATACCAGCAGCACTTAAATCTGCAGATATAGCTCCGTTGCACAAGGGGGGGAGTAAAGCCTTGGCAAAAAATTATAGGCCAGTTACACTAACATCACACATAATAAAAGTGTTTGAAAGAGTGATTAGGAATCAAATTTCTAGTTTTATGGAAAACAATGAATTGCACAATCCAGGACAACATGGATTTAGAGCGGGAAGATCCTGTCTGTCACAGTTACTCAACCACTATGACAAAATCACAGAAGCCCTAGAAGAAAAGCAAAATGCAGATGTTGTATACACAGACTTTGCAAAGGCGTTCGACAAATGTGACCATGGGGTGATAGCTCACAAAATGAGGTCAATGGGAATAACTGGAAAAGTAGGACGCTGGATACTCAATTTCCTGTCGAACAGAACACAAAGAGTAACAGTCAATCAGATAAAATCGAGTCCAAGCGATGTTAAAAGCTCTGTACCTCAAGGTACAGTCCTTGCACCACTACTGTTCCTTATTCTCATATCTGATATAGACAAAAATACACGCCACAGCTTCGTGTCGTCCTTTGCAGATGACACAAAAATCAGCATGAAAATTACCTCTGCTGAAGACATTGAAAAACTACAAGCAGATGTCAACAAAGTTTTTGATTGGGCAGCAGAAAATAACATGATGTTTAACAGTGATAAATTTCAGGTACTCAGGTACGGCAAAAATGAGGATCTGAAACATAATACAGGGTACAAAACACAATCGAATCTTCCCATAGTAGAAAAACAGCATGTCAAGGATTTGGGAATAATGATGTCCGACGATCTAACGTTTAGGGAGCATAACCAAGCAAATATCGCGTCAGCCAGAAAAATGATCGGATGGATTACGAGAACTTTCAAATCCAGGGATCCCATCACAATGGTTGTACTCTTCAAGTCACTTGTGCTGTCCCGTCTCGAGTACTGCTCAGTACTCACTTCCCCCTTCAGAGCAGGAGAGATTGCTGAAATAGAGGGAATACAGAGAACATATACGGCACGCATAGACGAGATAAAACACCTAAATTATTGGGATCGTCTCAAAGCTCTCCAAATGTACTCTCTAGAAAGGAGACGAGAAATATACCAAATAATAAACACATGGAAAATACTGGAGGGTCAGGTCCCAAATCTACACAGTAAAATAACAACGTACTGGAGCGAACGATATGGAAGAAAATGCAAGATTGAACCAGTGAAGAGCAGAGGTGCCATAGGCACAATCAGAGAGCACTGTATAAACATCAGGGGTCCGCGGTTGTTCAACGTCCTCCCAGCGAGCATAAGAAATATTGCCGGAACAACCGTGGACATCTTCAAGAGAAAACTGGACGGTTTTCTAAGAGAAGTTCCGGATCAGCCGGGCTGTGGTGGGTACGTGGCCCTGCGGGCCGCTCCAAGCAACAGCCTGGTGGACCAAACTCTCACAAGTCGAGCCTGGCCTCGGGCCGGGCTTGGGGAGTAGAAGAACTCCCAGAACCCCATCAACCAGGTATCAACCAGGTATCAACCAGGGACCTGTAGCTGCTGCCCCCCTCTACTGGCAGACGGTCGGTGCTGGGCCTGTAGCTCCAGTCCCACCTCCACAGGCAGGGGGTTGGTGCGGGACCTGTAGCTCCAGCCCCCCCTCTACTGGCAGGGTGTTGGTGCTGGACCTGTAGCTCCAGCCCCCCTCTACTGGCAGGGGGTTGGTGCTGAACCTGTAGCTCCTGCCCCCCTCTACTGGCAGGGGGTTGGTGCTGGACCTGTAGCTCCAGCCTCCCTCTACTGGCAGAGGTTTGGTGCTGGACCTGTAGCTCCAGCCCCCCCCCCTCTACTGGCAGGGGGTTGGTGCTGGACCTGTAGCTCCAGCCTTCCTCTATTGGCAGGGGGTTGGTGCTGGACCTGTAGCTCCAGCCCCCCTCTACTGGCAGGGGGTTGGTACAGGACCTGTAAATCCAGCCCCCATCTACTGGCAAGGGGTTGGTGATGGACCTGTAGCTCCACCCCCCCCTCTACTGGCAGGGGGGTTGGTGCTGGACCTTTAGCTCCAGTCCCCCTCTACTGGCAGGGGGTTGGTGATGGACATGTAGGTCGAATCCCCCTCTACTGGCAGGGGGTTGGTGCTGGACCTGAAGCTCCATCCCCCCCCCACTCTACTGGAAGGGGTTGGTGCTGGACCTGTAGCTGCAGCCTCCCCCTCTACTAGCAGGGGTTGTTGCTGCACCCCCCCCCCCTTCTACTGACAGGGGGTTGGTGCTGGACCTGTAGCTGCAGCCCCCTCTCTACTGGCAGGGGGTTGGTGCTGGACCTGTAGCTGCAGCCCCCTTTCTACTGGCAGGGGGTTGGTGCTGAACCTGAAGCTGCTGCCCCCCTCACCTGGCAGGGGGGGTTGGTGCTGGACCTGTAGTTCCAGCCCCCTCTACTGGCAGGGGGTTGGTACTGGACCTGTAGCTCCAGCCCCTTCTACTGACAGCGGATTGGTGCTGGACTTGTAGCTCCAGCCCCTCTCTACTGGCAAGGAGTTGGTGCTGGACCTGTAGCTGCTGCCACCCCCCTCTACTGGCAGGGGGTTGATGCTGGACCTGTAGCGCCAGCCCCTCTTTACTGGCAGGGGATTGGTGCTGGACCTGTAGCTCCAGCGCCCGTCTACTGGCAGGGGCTTGGTGCTGGACCTGTAGCTCCAGCCTCCCTCTACTGGCAGGGGGTTTGAGCGGGACCTGTAGCTACAGCCCCCTCTACTGGCAGGGGGTTGGTGCTGGACCTGTAGCTCCAGCCCCCCCCCTCTACTGGCAGGGGGTTGGTGCTGGACCTGTAGGTCCAGCCCCCCTCCCCCCCTTTACTGGCAGGGGGTTGGTGCTGGACCTGTAGCTCCAGCCCCCCTCCCCCCTTTACTGGCAGGGGACTGGTGCTAGACCTGTAGCTCCAGCCCCCCCCCTCTACTGGCAGGGGGTTGGTGCTGGACCTGTAGCTCCAGCCCCCCCCCTCTACTGGCAGGGGGTTGGTGCTGGACCTGTAGGTCCAGCCCCCCTCCCCCCCTTTACTGGCAGGGGGTTGGTGCTGGACCTGTAGCTCCAGCCCCCCTCCCCCCTTTACTGGCAGGGGACTGGTGCTAGACCTGTAGCTCCAGCCCCCCCCCCTCTACTGGCAGGGGGTTGGTGCTGGACCTGTAGCTCTAGGCCCCCCCCCCTTAACTGGCAGGTGGTTGGTGATGGACCTGTAGCTCAATCACCCATCTACTGTGTGACGATAATCTCCTTCAAGAGATTGAGCCTGCTCTTCCCTCCAAAAATACGTCGTTACAAATATATAAAACTACTATGGAAGAAATGTCCAACAACGACAACAACATCTCCAAGGTTTGCCAGAGCGCAAAACGTATGCAGCCAAGAACACCTGCTTCACCTCAAACCGCCAAACTACCTGTCTTGTTGCCGGCTCCTCGCTGATTGGCCGCCGGTCCAGCTGCTATTGCACTCACCCACCATACTACTTGATGTCTGGGGCCGCCACGACCTCAGTCCTCAGAATATTCAGTGCTTTCATACGGTTAACACTTCTTCCTGGTAGACTAAAGCTTTGGCTTACGTGTACTAAGAGAGGTGATAGCTTAAAGCCAATATTCCTGCACCAATACTTACATTATTTGCACTTCTTGTTATTGCTCACTTGTCTTAACGTAACTTTTCATTTTGCCATTTAATTATTCTTATTATTTTGATTGATTGATTTTATTATACGAATTTGTATGTCCATTTTATTCATGTTTTGTTTATTTAACGTAATTAAAATTTCATTGTTAAAATTTACTTGTGTTTTGTGTGTCTTCTCCTTACCTTACCACAGACGAAGTTCCAGATTTTCTATTTTTTTTAATTCTATGTGACGAGGCCATACCCCTAGCTTTGAACAGCCGAACACCAACGCGTTACCGTCACAACTGGCAGGAGGTTGGTGCTGGACCTGTAGCTCCATCACCCCTCTACTGGCTGGGGGTTGATGCTAGACCTGTAGCTCCAGCCCCCCTCTACAGTCAGGGGGTTCATACTTTGCCTGTAGCTCCACCCTCCCTATCTACTGGCAGGGGGTTGGTGCTGGACCTGTAGCTCCAGCCCCCTCTACTGGCAGGAGGTTTGTGCTGAACCTGTATCTCCAGCCCCCTTCTACTGGTAGTGGGTTGGTGCTGTACCTGTACCTCCAGCCCCCTCTACAGGCAGGGGGTTGGTGCTGGACCTGTAGCTCCAGCCCACCTCTAATTGCAGGGGGTTGGTGCTGGACCTGTAGCTCCAACCCCCCTCTACTGGCAGGGGGTTGGTGTGTGACCTGTAGCTGCAGCCACGTCTCTATTAGCAGGGGGTTGGTGCTGAACCTGAAGCTGCAGCCCCCTCTCTACTGGCAGGGGGGTTGGTGTTAGACCTGTAGCTTCACCCTTCCCCCTCTATTGGCAAGGGGGTTGGTGCTGGGCCTGTAGCTCCATCTCCCTCCCTCTACTAGCAGGAGGTTGGTGCTGGACCTGTAGCTCCAGCCCCCAACTTTACTGGCAGGGGGTTGGTGCTGGATCTGTAGCTCCAGCCCCTTCTACTGGCAGGGAGGCTGGTGCTGGACCTGTAGCTCCAGCCCCACACTACTGGCAGGAGGTTTGTGCTGGACTTGTAGCTCCAGCCCCCCTTCCCCCCTCTACTAGCAGGGGGGTTGGTGCAGGACCTGTAGATCTAGGACCCCTCTACTGGCAAGGGGTTGGTGTTGGACCTGTAGCTACAGCCCCCCCCCCCCTCTACTGGCAGGGGGGTTGATGATGGACATGTAGATCCAGCCCCCATCTACTGGCATGGGGTTCGTGCTGGACCTGTAGTTCCAGCCCCCATCTACTGGCAGGGGATTGGTGCTGGACCTGTAGCTCCAGCCAACCTCTACTGGCAGGGGGTTGGTGCTGGACCTGTAGCTGCTGCCACCCCCCCTCTACTGGCAGGGGGTTGATGCTGGACCTGTAGCGCCAGCCCCTCTTTACTGGCAGGGGATTGGTGCTGGACCTGTAGCTCCAGCCCCTCTCAACTGGCAGGGGCTTGGTGCTGGACCTGTAGCTCCAGCCTCCCTCTACTGGCAAAGGGTTGGTGCTGGGTCTGTAGCTCCAGCCCTACCTCTACTGGCAGGGGGTTTGTGCGGGACCTGTAGCTACAGCCCCCTCTACTGGCAGGGGGTTGGTGCTGGACCTGTAGCTCTAGCCCCCTCTACTGGCAGGGGGTTGGTGCTGGACCTGTAGCTCCAGCCCCCCCCTCTACTGGCAGGGGGTTGGTGCTGGACCTGTAACTCCAGCCCCCCTCCCCCCTTTACTAGCAGGGGACTGGTGCTAGACCTGTAGCTCCAGCCCCCCCCCTCTACTGGCAGGGTGTTGGTGCTGGACCTGTAGCTCTAGGCCCCTCCCCCTTAACTGGTAGGTGGTTGGTGATGGACCTGTAGCTCCATCACCCCTCTACTGGCTGGGGGTTGATGCTAGACCTGTAGCTACAGCCCCCGTCTACTTGCAAGGGGGGTTGGTACTGGACCTATAGCTCCAGCCCCCTCTACTGGCAGGGTGTTGGTGCTGGACCTGTAGATTCAGCCCCCCTCTACTTGCAGAGGGTTGGTGCTGGACCTGGACCTCAAACCCCCCTCTACTGGCAGTGGGTTGGTGCTGGACCTGTAGCTGCAGCCACCTCTCTATTAGCAGGGGGTTGGTGCTGAACCTGAAGCTGCAGCCCCCTCTCTACTGGCAGGGGGGTTGGTGTTAGACCTGTAGCTTCACCCTTCCCCCTCTATTGGCAAGGGGTTGGTGCTGGACCTGTAGCTCCAGCCCCTTCTACTGGCAGGGGGGCTGGTGCTGGACCTGTAGTCTAGCCCCACACTACTGGCAGGAGGTTTGTGCTGGACTTGTAGCTCCAGCCCCCCTTCCCCCCTTTACTAGCAGGGGGGTTGGTGCAGGACCTGTAGATCTAGGACCCCTCTACTGGCAGGGGGTTGGTGTTGGACCTATAGCTACAGGCCCCCCCTCTACTGGCAGGGGGGTTGATGCTGGACATGTAGATCCAGCCCCCATCTACTGGCATGGGGTTCGTGCTGGACCTGTAGTTCCAGCCCCCATCTACTGGCAGGGGGTTGGTGCTGGACCTGTAGCTCCAGCCAACCTCTACTGGCAGGGGGTTGGTGATGGACCTGTAGCTATAGCCCCACTCTACTGGCAGGGGGTTGGTGCTGGACCTATAGCTCAAGCCCCACTCTACTGGCAGGGGGTTGGTGCTGAACCTGTAGCTACAGCCCCCCTCTACTGCCAGGGGTTAGTGCTATACCTGTAGCTCCAGCCAACCTCTACTGGCAGGGGGTTGGTGCAGGACCTGTAGCTCCTGCCGCCTTTTACTGGCAGGGGGTTGTTGCTGGACCTGTAGCTCCCGCCCCCCCCTCCCTACTGGCAACGGTTTGGTGCTGGATCTGGTGCCCAATCGCCACTCTACTGGCAGGGGGTTGGTGCTGGACCTGAAGCTCTAGCCCCTCTCTACTGGCAGGGGGTTGGAGCTAGACCCGTAGCTCCAGCCCCCCTCTACTGGCAGGGGGTTGGTGCTAGACGTGAAGCTGCAGCCCCCTCTACTGGCAGGGGGTTAGTGCTGGACCTGTAGCTCCAGCCCCCCTCTACTGGCAGGGGGTTGGTGCTGGACCTGTAGCTTCACCCCCCTTTCTACTGACATGGGTAGGTGCTGGACCTGTAGCTCCAGCCCCCCTTTACTGGAAGGGGGTTGGTGCTGGACCTGAAGCTCCAGCCAACGTCTACTGGCAGGGGGTTGGTGCTGGACCAGTAGCTCCTGCCCCCCTCTACTGGCAAGGGGTTGGTGCTGGACCTGTTGCCACAGCCCCCCTCTACTGACAGGGGGTTCGTACTTTGCCTGTAGCTCTACCCTCCCTATCTACTGGCAGGGGGTTGGTGCTGGACCTGTAGCTCCAGCCCCCTCTACTGGCAGGGGGTTGGTACTGGACCTGTAGCTCCAGCCCCATCTACTGGCAGAAGGTTGGTGCTGAACCTGTAGCTCCAGCCCCACTCTACTGGCAAGGGGTTGGTGCTGGACCTGTTGTCACAGCCCCCCTTTACTGGCAGGGGGTTGGTTCTAGACCTGTAGCTCCATCCTACCTCTACTGGCAGGGGGTGGTTCTGAACCTGTAGCTCCAGCCCCCCCTCTACTGGCAGGGGGGGTTGGTGCTGGACCTGTAGCTCCAGCCCCCTCTACTGGCAATGGGTTGGTGCTGGACCTGTAGCTCCAGCCCCCTCTACTGGCAGGGGGCTGGTACTGGACCTGTAGCTCCAGCCCCATCTACTGGCAGGAGGTTGGTGCTGAACCTGTAGCTCCAGCCCCCCCCCTCTACTGGTAGTGGGTTGATGCTGTACCTGTACCTCCAGCCCCCCCCCCCTCTACTGGCAGGGGATTGGTGCTGAACCTGAAGCTGCAGCCCCCCCCCCCTCTACTAGCAGGGGTTGGTGCTGGACCTGTACCTCCAGCCCCCCTTTACTGGCAGGGGGTTGGTGCTGGACCTGTAGCTCCAGCCCCCCTCCCCTCTTTACTGGCAGGGGGCTGGTGCTAGACCTGTAGCTCCAGCCCCCCCCCACTCTACTGGCAGGCGGTTGATGCTGGACCTGTAGCTCCAGCCCCCCTCTACTGGCTGGGGGTTGATGTTAGACCTGTAGCTACAGCCCCGGTCTACTGGCAGGGGGGGTTGGTACTGGACCTGTAGCTCCAGCCCCCGTCTACTAGCAGGGGTTGGTGCTGGGCCTGTAGCTCCAGCCCCCCTCTACTGGCAGGGGGTTCGTACTTTGCCTGTAGCCCCACCCTCCCTATCTACTGGCAGGGGGTTGGTGCTGGACCTGTAGCTCCAGCCCCCTCTACTGGCAGGGGGTTGGTACTGGACTTGTAGCTGCAGCCCCATCTACTGGCAGGAGGTTGGTGCTGGACCTGTAGCTCCAGCCCCTTCTACTGGCAGGGGGGCTGGTGATGGACCTGTAGCTACAGCCCCCCTCTACTGGCAGGGGGTTGGTGCTAGACGTGAAGCTCCAGCCCCCTCTACTGGCAGGGGGTTAGTGCTGGACCTGTAGGTCCAGCACCCCTCTACTGTCAGGGGGTTGGTGCTGGACCTGTAGCTCCAGCCCCCCTTCCCCCCTTTACTAGCAGGGGGGTTGGTGCAGGACCTGTAGATCTAGGACCCCTCTACTTGCAGGAGGCTGGTGTTGGACCTGTAGCTACAGCCCCCCCTCTACTGGCAGGGGTTGGTGCTGGACCTGTAGCTCCAGCCCAACTCTACTGGCAGGGGGTTGGTGCTAGACGTGAAGCTCCAGCCCCCTCTACTGGCAGGGGGTTAGTGCTGGACCTGTAGGTCCAGCACCCCTCTACTGGCAGGGGGTTGGTGCTGGACCTGTAACTTCACCCCCCTCTCTTCTGACATGGGTAGGTGCTGGACCTGTAGCTCCAGCCCTACTTTACTGGAAGGGGGTTGGTGCTGGACCTGAAGCTCCAGCCCCACTCTACTGGCAGGGGGTTGGTGCTGGACCTGTAGCTCCAGCCCCCCTCTACAGGCAAGGGGTTAGTGCTGGACCTGTTGCCACAGCCCCCCTTTACTGACAGGTGGTTGGTGCTAGACATGAAGCTCCAGCCCCACCTTTACTGGCAGGGAGTTGGTGCCGGACCTGTAGCTCCAGCCCCCCCTCTACTGGCAGGGGGTTGGTTCTAGACCTGTAGCTCCATCCTACCTCTACTGCCAGGGGGTGGTTCTGAACCTGTAGCTCCAGCCCCCCCCCCTCTACTGACAGGGGAAGGTGGGCCTGGACCTGTAGCTCCAGCCCCCTCTACTGGCAGGGGGTTGGTGCTGGACCTGTAGCTCCAGGCCCTCTCTACTGGCAGGGGTTTGATTCTGGACCTGTAGCTCCAGCCCCCCTCTACTGGCAGGGGGTTGGTGCTGGACCTGTAGCTCCAATCCACCTCTACTGGCAGGGGTTTGGTTCTGGACCTGTAGCTCCAGCCCCCCTCTACTAGCAGGGGGTTGGTCCTGGACCTGTAGCTTCAGCCCCCCCCTCGACTAGCAGGGGGTTGGTGCTTGACCTGTAGCTCCAGCCCCCCCTCTACTGGCAGAGGGTTGGTGCTGGACCTGTAGTTCCAGCCCCCCCTCTAATGGCAGAGGGGTTGGTTCTGGACTTGTAGCCCCAGCCCCCCTCTACGGGCAAAAGGGTTGGTGCTGGGCTTGTATCTGCAGCCCCCTTCTACTGGCAGGGGGTTGGTGTTCGACCTGTATCTCCCGTCCCCCTCTCAACTGCCCGGGGGGTGGGAGGTGGGTGCTGGACCTGTAGCTCCACCCCCCTTTACTTACAGGGGGTTGGTGTTGGACCTATACCTCCACCCTCCTCCCTCTACTGGCAGGGGGTTGGTGCTGGACCTGTAACTCCAGCCCTACTGTACTGGCAGGGGGTTGGTGCTGGACCTGTAGCTCCCGCCCCCTCTACTGGCAGGGGGTTGGTGCTGGACCTGTAGCTCCAGCCCTACTGTACTGGTAGGGGGTTGGTGCTGGACCTGTAGCTCCCGCCCCTTCTACTAGCAGGGGGTTGGTGCTGGACCTGTAGCTCCACTCTCCCCCCACTACTGGCAGGGGGTTGGTGCTGGACCTGTACCTCCAGCTGCCCCTCTACTGGCAGGGGGTTTGTGCTGGACCTATAGCTCCACCCCTCCTCTCTACTAGTAGGGAGGTTGGTGCTGGACTCGTAGCTCCAGCCCCCCTCCCCCCCTTTTACTGGCAGGGGGTTGGTGCTGGACCTGTAGCTCCAGCCCCCCTCCCCCCTTTACTGGCTGCGGGCTGGTGCTAGACCTGTAGCTCCAGCCCCCCCTCTACTAGCAGGGGGTTGGTGCTGGACCTGTAACTCTAGGCCCCCTCCCCTTAACTGGCAGGTGGTTGGTGATGGACCTGTAGCTCAATCACCCATCTACTGGCAGGGGGTTGATGCTGGACCTGTAGCTATAGCCCCCGTCTTCTGGCAGGGGGGGGGGGGTTGGTGCTGGACCTGTAGCTCCAGCCCCATCTACTGGCAGAAGGTTGGTGCTGAACCTGTAGCTCCAGCCCCCCTCTACTGGTAGTGGGTTGGTGCTGAACCTATACCTCCAGCCCCCCCCCCTCTACTGGCAGGGCGTTGGTGCTGGACCTGTAGCTCCAGTCCCCCTCTACTGGCAGGGGGGTTGGTGTTAGACCTGTAGCTACACCCTTCCCCCTCCATTGGCAAGGGGTTGGTGCTGGACCTGTACCTCCAGCTGCCCCTCTACTGGCAGGGGGTTGGTGCTGGACCTGTAGCTCCACCCCTCCTCTCTACTGGTAGGGGGGTTGGTGCATGACTCGTAGCTCCAGCCCACCTCTACTTGCAAGGAGTTGGTGCTGGACCTGTAGCTCCAGCCCACCTCTACTGGCAGGGGGTTGGTGCTGGACCTGTAGCTCCAGCCCACCTCTACTGGCAGGGGGTTGGTGCTGGACCTGTAACTCCCGCCCCCCTTCTACTGGCAGGGGGTTGATGCTGGACCTGTATCTCCAGTCCCCCCCCTCTACTGGCAGGGGGCTGGTGCTGGACCTGTAGCTCCCCTTCCCCCCCACTACTGGCAGAAGGTTGGTGCTGGACCTGTACCTCCAGCTGCCCCTCTACTAGCAGGGGGTTGGTGCAGGACCTGTAGTTCCAGCCACCCTCTACTGGCAGGGGGGTTAGTGCTGGACCTGAAGCTCCATCCCCCCCTCTCCTGGCATGGGTTTGGTGCTGGACCTGTAGCTCCAGCCCCCCTCTACTGGCAGGGGGTTGGTGCTGGACCTGTAGTTCCAGCCCCCCGCTACTGGCAGGGGGGTTGGTGCTGGACCTGAAGCTCCATCCCCCCTCTACTGGCAGGGGTTGGTGCTAGACCTGTAGCTCTAGCCCACCTCTACTGGCAGGGGGTTGGTGCAGGACCTGTAGCTCCTGCCCCCCCCCCTCTACTTGCAGGGGGTTGGTGCTGGACCTGTAGCTCCAGCCCTCCTCTATTGGCAAGGGTTTGGTGCTGAACCTGTAGATGCAGAGCACCTCTACTGGCAGGAGGTTGGTGCAGGACCTGTAGCTCCAGCCCCCTTGTACTGGCAGGGGATTGGTGTTGGACCTGTAGTTCCAGCCCCCCTCTACTGGCAGGGGGTTGGTGCTGGACCTTTTGCCCCAGCCCCTTCTACTGGCAGGGGGTTGGTGCTGGACCTGTAGCTTCACCCCCCCCCCTCTACTGACATGGGTAGGTTCTGGACCTGTAGCTCCAGCTCCTTTTTACTGGAAGGGGGTTGGTGCTGGACCTGTAGCTCCAGCCCCCCTCTACTAGCAGGGGGTTGGTTCTGGACCTGTAGCTCCAGCCCCCCTCTACTGGCAGGGGGTTGGTGCTGGACCTTTTGCCCCAGCCCCCTTCTACTGCCAGGGGGTTGGTGCTGGACCTGTAGCTCCAGCCCCCCTCTACTGGCAGGGGGTTGGTGTTCGACCTGTATCTCCCTTCCCCCCACTCTACTGGCCGGGGGGGGGGGGGAGGGGTGCTGGACCTGTAGCTCCACCCCCCTCTACTGGCAAGGGGTTGGTACTGGACCTGTACCTCAAGCTGCCTCCCTCTACTGGCAGGGGGTTGGTACTGGACCTGTACCTCCACCCCCCTCCCTCTACTGGAGGGGGTTGGTGCTGGACCTGTAGCTCCAGCCCACCTCTACTGGCAGGGGGTTGGTGCTGGACCTGTAGCTCCAGCCCACCTCTACTGGCAGGGGGTTGGTGCTGGACCTGTAACTCCCGCCCCCCCCCTCTACTGGCAGGGGGTTGGTGCTGGACCTGTATCTCCAGTCTCCCCCTCTACTGGCTGAGGGCTGGACCTGGACCTGTAGCTCCCCTCCCCCCTCTACTGGCAGGGGGTTGGTGCAGGACCTGTAGCTCCAGCCCCCCTCTACTGGCAGAGGGGTTAGTGCTGGACCTGAAGCTCCATCCCCCCTCTACTGGCAGGGGTTTGGTGCTGGACCTGTAGCTCCAGCCCCTCTCTACTGGCAGGGGTTGGTGCTGGACCTTTTGCCCCAGCCCCCTCCTACTGGCAGGGGGTTGGTGCTGGACCTGTAGCTCCAGCCCCCCTCTACTGGCAGGGGGTTGGTGTTCGACCTGTATCTCCCTTCCCCCCCACAACTGGCCGGGGGGGGGGAGGGGTGCTGGACCTGTAGCTCCACCCCCCTCTACTGGCAGGGGGTTGGTGTTGGACCTGTACCTCCACTCCCCCCTCCCTCTACTGGCAGGGGGTTGGTACTGGACCTGTACCTCAAGCTGCCTCCCTCTACTGGCAGGGGGTTGGGACTGGACCTGTACCTCCACCCTCCTCCCTCTACTGGAGGGGGTTGGTGCTGGACCTGTAGCTCCAGCCCACCTCTACTGGCAGGGGGTTGGTGCTGGACCTGTAGCTCCAGCCCACCTCTACTAGCAGGGGGTTGGTGCTGGACCTGCAACTCCCGCCCCCCTTCTACTGGCAGGGGGTTGGTGCTGGACCTGTATCTCCAGTCCCCCCCTCTACTGGCAGGGGGCTGGACCTGGACCTGTAGCTCCAACCCCCTCCCTCTACTGGAGGGGGTTGGTGCTGGACCTGAAGCTCCATCCCCCCTCTACTGGCAGGGGTTTGGTGCTGGACCTGTAGTTCCAGCGCCCCTCTACTGGCAGGGGGGTTGGTGCTGGACCTGAAGCTCCATCCCCCCTCTACTGGCAAGGGGTTGGTGCTGGACCTGTAACTCCAGCCCCCCTCTACTGGCTCTACTGGCAGGGGGTTGGTGCTGGACCAGAAGTTCCAGCCCCCCTCTACTGGCAGGGGGTTGGTGCTGGACCTGTACCTGCAGCGCACCTCTACTGGCAGGGGGTTGGCGCTGGACATGTAACTCCAGCCCCCCCTCTACTGGCAAGGGTTGATGCTAGACCTGTAGCTCTAGCCCACCTCTACTGGCAGGGGGTTGGTGCAGGACCTGTAGATTCTGCCCCCCCCCCCACTACTTGCAAGGGGTTGGTGCTGGACCTGTAGCTCCAGCCACCCCTCTACTGGCAAGGGTTTGGTGCTGAACCTGTAGCTGCAGAGCACCTCTACTGGCAGGGGGTTGGTGCTGGACCTGTAACTCCAGCCCCCATCTACTGGCAGGGGTTGGTGCTTGACCTGTAGCTCTAGCCCACCTCTACTGGCAGGGGGTTGGTGCAGGACCTGTAGCTCCTGCCCCCTCTACTTGCAGGGGGTTGGTGCTGGACCTGTAGCTCCAGCCCCCCTTCTACTGGCAGGAGGTGGTTCTGAACCTGTAGCTCCAGCCCCCCCTCTACTGGCAGGGGGTTGGTGCTGGACCTGTAGCTCCATCCCCCTTCTACTGGCAGGGGATTGGTGCTGGACCTCTAGATACAGACCCCTTTTACTGGCAGGGGAAGGTGGGCCTGGACCTGTAGCTCCAGCCCCACTCTACTGGCAGGGGGTTGGTGCTGGACCTGTAGCTCCAGCCCCCCTCTACTGGCAGGGGGTTGGTGCTGGACCTGTGTCTCAAGCCCCAATCTACTGGCAAGGTTTTGATGATGGACCTGTAGCTCCAGCCCCCTCTACTGGCAGGGTGTTGGTACTGGATCTGTAGCTCCAGCCCCACCTCTACTTGTAGTGGGATGGTCCTGTACCTGTTGTTCCAGCCCCCCTCTACTGGCAGGGGGTTGGTGCTGGACCTGTAGCTCCAGCCCCCTCTCTACTGGCAGGGGGTTGGTGGTGGACGAGTAGCTTCAGCCCCCCTCTACTAGCAGGAGATTAGTTCTGGACCTGTAGCTCCAGCCTCCCCTCTAATGGCAGGGGGTTGGTGCTGGACCTGTAGCTCCAGCCCCCCTCTACTGGTAGGGGGTTGGTGCTGGACCAGTAGCTCCAGCCCCCCCCCTCTACTGGCAGGAGGTTTGTTCTGGACCTGTAGCTCCAGCCCCCCTCTAATGGCAGGGGGGTTGGTGCTGGATGTGTAGCTCTAGCACCCGTCTACTGGCAGGGGGCTGGTGCTAGACCTATAGCTCCAGCCCCAATCTACTGGCAGGGGATTGGTGCTGGACCTGCATCTCCAGTCCCTCCTCTACTAGCAGGGGGTTGGTGCTGGGCCTGTAGCTTCCGCTCCCTTCTACTGGCAGGGGTTGGTGCTGGACCTGTATCTGCAGCCCCCTTCTACTGGCAGGGGGTTGGTGCTGGACCTGTATCTCCCGTCCCCCCCTCTACTGGCCGGGGGGGAGGTGCTGGACCTGTAGCTCCACCCCCCTCTACTTACAGGGGGTTGGTGTGTGACCTGTACCTCCACCTCCCTCCCTCTACTGGCAGGGGGTTGGTACTGGACCTGTACATCCAGCTGCCTCTCTACTGGCAGGGGGTTGGTGCTGGACCTGTAGCTCTAGCCCTACTGTACTGGCAGGGGGTTGGTGCTGGTTCTGTAGCTCCCGCCCCCCTCTATTGGCAGGGGGTTGGTGCTGGACCTGTATCTCCAGTCCCAACTCTACTGGCAGGGGGTTGGTGCTGGAAATGTACCTCCAGCTGCCCCTCTACTGGTAGGGGGTTGGTGCTGGGCCTGTAGCTTCCGCCCCCCCTCTACTGGCAGGGGGTTGGTGCTGGACCTGTAGCTCCAGCTGCCCCTCTACTGGCAGGGGGTTGGTGCAGGACCTGTAGCTACAGCCCCCCTCTACTGGCAGGGGGGTTGGTGCTGGACCTGAAGCTCCATCCCCACTCTACTGGCAGGGGTTTGGTGCTGGACCTGTAGCTCCAGCCCCCCCCCCCTCTACTGGCAGGGGGTTGGTGCTGGACCTGTAGTTCCAGCCCCCCTCTACTGGCAGGAGGGTTGGTGCTGGACCTGAAGCTCTATCCCCCCTCTACTGGCAGGGGGATGGTGCTGGACCTGTAGCTCCAGCCCCCCTCTACTAGCAGGGGGTTGGTTCTGGACCTGTAGCTCCAGCCCTCCGCTACTGGCAGGGGGTTGGTGTTCGACCTGTATCTCCCTTCCCCCCTTTACTGGCCAGGGGGGGGAGGAGGGGTGCTGGACCTGTAGCTCCAGCCCCACTCTACTGGCAGGGGGTTGGTCCTGGACCTGTAGTTCCAGCCCTACTCTACTGGAGCGGTTTAGTTCTGGACCTGTAGCTCCAGCCCCCCTCTACTGGCATGGGGTTGGTGCTGGACCTGTAGCTCCAATCCACCTCTACTGGCAGGGGTTTGGTTCTGGACCTGTAGCTCCAGCCCCCCTCTACTAGCAGGGGGTTGGTTCTGGACCTGTAGCTCCAGCCCTCCTCTACTGGCAGGGGGTTGGTGCTGGACCTTTTGCCCCAGCCCCCTTCTACTGGCAGGGGGTTGGTGTTCGACCTGTATCTCCCTCCCCTCCCCTCTACTGGCCGGGGGGGGGGGAGGGGTGCTGGACCTGTAGCTCCACCCCCCTCTACTGGCAGGGGGTTGGTGTTGGACCTGTACCTCCACCTCCCTCCCTCTACTGGCAGGGGGTTGGTACTGGACCTGTACATCCAGCTGCCTCTCTACTGGCAGGGGGTTGGTGCTGGACCTGTAGCTCTAGCCCTCCTCTACTGGCAGGGGGTTGGTGTTCGACCTGTATCTCCCTTCCCCCCTTTACTGGCCGGGGGGGGGGGGGGGAGGGGTGCTGGACCTGTAACTCCAGCCCCACTCTACTGGCAGGGGTTTGGTGCTGGACCTGTGTCTCAAGCCCCACTCTACTGGAGGGGGTTGGTCCTGGACCTGTAGCTCCAGCCCTACTCAACTGGAGGGGTTTAGTTCTGGACCTGTAGCTCCAGCCCCCCTCTACTGGCATGGGGTTGGTGCTGGACCTGTAGCTCCAATCCACCTCTACTGGCAGGGGTTTGGTTCTGGACCTGTAGCTCCAGCCCCCCTCTACTAGCAGGGGGTTGGTTCTGGACCTGTAGCTCCAGCCCTCCTCTTCTGGCAGGGGGTTGGTGCTGGACCAGTAGCTCCAGCCCCCCTCTACTGGCAGGGGGTTGGTGTTCGACCTGTATCTCCCTCCCCCCCCCCCTCTACTGGCAGGGGGTTGGTGTTCGACCTGTATCTCCCTCCCCTCCCCTCTACTGGCCGGGGGGGGGGGGGGGGGGGTAGGGGTGCTGGACCTGTAGCTCCACCCCCTTCTACTGGCAGGGGGTTGGTGTTGGACCTGTACCTCCACCTCCCTCCCTCTACTGGCAGGGGGTTGGTACTGGACCTGTACATCCAGCTGCCTCTCTACTGGCAGGGGGTTGGTGCTGGACCTGTAGCTCTAGCCCTACTGTACTGACAGGGGGTTGGTGCTGGACCTGTAGCTCCCGCCCCCCTCTACTGGCAGGGGGTTGGTGCTGGACCTGTATCTCCAGTCCCTCCTCTACTGGCAGGGGGTTGGTGCTGGAAATGTACCTCCAGCTGCCCCTCTACTGGTAGGGGGTTGGTGCTGGGCCTGTAGCTTCCGCCCCCCCCTCTACTGGCAGGGGGTTGGTGCTGGACCTGTAGCTCCAGCTGCCCCTCTACTGGCAGGGGGTTGGTGCAGGACCTGTAGCTCCAGCCCTCCTCTACTGGCATGGGGGTTGATGCTGGACCTGAAGCTCCATCCCCACTCTACTGGCAGGGGTTTGGTGCTGGACCTGTAGCTCCAGCCCCCACTCTACTGGCAGGGGGTTGGTGCTGGACCTGTAGTTCCAGCCCCCCTCTACTGGCAGAGGGGTTGGTGCTGGACCTGAAGCTCTATCCCCCCTCTTCTGGCAGGGGGATGGTGCTGGACCTGTAGCTCCAGCCCCCCTCTACTAGCAGGGGGTTGGTTCTGGACCTGTAGCTCCAGCCCTCCTCTACTGGCAGGGGGTTGGTGTTCGACCTGTATCTCCCTTCCCCCCTTTACTGGCCGGGGGGGGGGGGGAGGGGTGCTGGACCTGTAGCTCCAGCCCCACTCTACTGGCAGGGGTTTGGTGCTGGACCTGTGTCTCAAGCCCCACTCTACTGGAGGGGGTTGGTCCTGGACCTGTAGCTCCAGCCCTACTCAACTGGAGGGGTTTAGTTCTGGACCTGTAGCTCCAGCCCCCCTCTACTGGCATGGGGATGGTGCTGGACCTGTAGCTCCAATCCACCTCTACTGGCAGGGGTTTGGTTCTATACCTGTAGCTCCAGCCCCCCTCTACTAGCAGGGGGTTGGTTCTGGACCTGTAGCTCCAGCCCTCCTCTACTGGCAGGGGGTTGGTGCTGGACCTTTTGCCCCAGCCCCCTTCTACTGGCAGGGGGTTGGTGCTGGACCTGTAGCTCCAGCCCCCCTCTACTGGCAGGGGGTTGGTGTTCGACCTGTATCTCCCTCCCCCCCCCCCTCTACTGGCAGGGGGTTGGTGTTCGACCTGTATCTCCCTCCCCTCCCCTCTACTGGCCGGGGGGGGGGGGGGTGCTGGACCTGCAGCTCCACCCCCCTCTTCTGGCAGGGGGTTGGTGTTGGACCTGTACCTCCACCCCCCTCCCTCTACTGGCAGGGGGTTGGTACTGGACCTGTAGCTCCAGTCCCCCGTCTACTGGCAGGGGGTTAGTGCTGGACCTGTAGTTCCACCCCCCCCCCACTACTGGCAGGGGGTTGGTGCTGGACCTGTACCTCCAGCTGCCCCTCTACTGGCAGGGGGTTGGTGCTGGACCTGTAGCTCCACCCCTCCTCTTTACTGGTAGGGGGGTTGGTGCTGGACTCGTAGCTCCAGGCCACCTCTACTTGCAGGGGGTTGGTGCTGGACCTGTAACTCCGCCCCCCCTCTACTGGCAGAGGGGGGGGGGGTTGGTACTGGACCTGTAGCTCCACCCCCCCCACTACTAACAGGGGGTTGGTGGTGTACCTGTAGCTCCAGCCTCTCTCTACTGGCAGGGGGTTGGTGCTGGACCTGTAGCTTCAGCCCCCCTCTACTGGCAGGGTGTTGGTGCTGGACCTGTAGCTCCAGCCCCCCCTCTACTGGCAGGGTGTTGGTGCTGGACCTGTAGCTTCAGCCCCCCCCCCTCTACTGGCAGGGGGTTGGTGCTGGACATGTAGCTCAAGCCCCCCTCTACAGGCAGGGGGGATAGTGCTGGACCTGTAACTCCAGCCCCCCTCTACTGGCAGGGGGTTGGTGCTGGACATGTAGCTCAAGCCCCCCTCTACAGGCAGGAGATTAGTTCTGGACCTGTAGCTCCAGCCCCCCCTCTACTGGCAGGGGGTTGGTGCTGGACATGTAGCTCCAGCCCCACTCTACTGGCAGGGGGTTGGTGCTGGATTTGTAGCTCCAGCTCCCTTCTACTGACAGGGAATTGGTGCTGGACTTATAGCTTCAGCCCCCCCCCCCTCCTACTGGCAGGGGGTTTTTGCTAGACCTGTAGCTCCAGCCCCACCTCTACTGGCAAGGGGTTGGTGCTTGTCCTGTAGCTCAAGCCCCACTCTACTGGCAGGGGTTTGGTGCGGGACCTGTTGCCCCAGCAACCCCTCTACTGGCAGGGTGGTGGTGTTGGACCTGTATCTCCAGTCCTCCCTCTACTGGCAGGGGGGGAGGGTTGGTGCTGGACCTGTACCTCCAGCTACCCCTCTACTGGCAGGGGGTTGGTGATGAACCTGAAGCTCTAGCCCCCCCCCCCCCTACTGGCAGGGAGTTGGTGCTGGACCTGTAGCTCCAGCCCACCTCTATTGGCATGGGATTGGTGCTGGACCTGTAGCTCCACCCTTCCTTTCTACTGGCAGGGGGGTTGTTGCTGGACATGTAGCTCCAGTCCCCCCCTCTACTGGCAAGGGTTTGGTGCTGGACCTGTTGCCCCAGCCCCCCATTATTGACAGGGGGTTGGTGTTGCACCTGTAGCTCCAGCGCACCTCTACTGGCAGGGGGTTGGTGCTGGACCTGTAGCTCTAGTCCACCTTTACTGGCAGGGGGTTGGTGCTGGACCTGAAGCTCCATCCCCCCTCTACTGGCAGGAGTTGGTGCAGGACCTGTAGCTCCTGCCCCCCCCTCTACTTGCAGGGGGGTTGGAACTGGACCTGTAGCTCCAGCCCCCCTCTACTGGCAGGGGGTTGGTGCTGGCCCTGTAGTTCCAGCCCCCCTCTACTGGCAGGGGGTTAGTGCTGAACCTGTAGCTCCAGCCCCCCTCTACTGGCAGGGGGTTGGTGCTGGACCTGTAGCTTCAGCCCCCCCCCCCTCTACTGGCAGGGGATTGGTGCTGGACCTGTAGCTTCAGCCCCCCTCCTACTGGCAGGGGGTGGGTGCTGGACCTGTAGCTCCAGCCCCACTCTACTGGCAGGGGGATAGTGCTGGACCTGTAGCTCCAGCCCCCCTCTACTGGCAGGGGGTTGGTGCTGGACCTGTAGCTCCAGCCCCCCCTCTACTGGCAGGGCGTTGGTGCTGGACCTGTAGCTCCAGCCCCCACTCTACTGGCAGGGGTTGGTGCTGGACCTGAAGCTCCAGCCCCCTCTACTGGCAGGCGGTATGTTCTGGACCTGTAGCTCCAGCCCCCCCCCCCTTCTACTGGCAGGGGGTTTGCTCTGGACCTGTAGCTCCAGCCCACTTCTACTGGCAGGGGGTTGGTGATGGACCTGTAGTTCCAACCCCACCCCCCTCTTGTGGCAGGAGGTTCGTGCTGAACCTGTAGCTCCAGCCCCCCTCTACTGGCAGGGGGTTGGTGCTGGACCTGTAGCTCCAGCCCCCCACTACTGGCAGGGGAGGTTGGTGCTAGAACTGAAGCTCCAGCCCCCCCCCCCTCTACTGGCAGGGGGTTGGTGCTGGACATGTAGCTCAAGCCCCCCTCTACAGGCAGGGGGGATAGTGCTGGACCTGTAACTCCAGCCCCCCTCTACTGGCAGGGGGTTGGTGCTGGACGAGTAGCTTCAGCCCCCTCTCTACTGGCAGGAGATTAGTTCTGGACCTGTAGCTCCAGCCCCCCACTGTTGGCAGGGGGTTGGTGCTGGACATGTAGCTCCAGCTCCCCGTCTACTGGCAGGGGTTTGGTGCGGGACCTGTTGCCCCAGCCCCCCTCTACTGGCAGAGGGTTGGTGCTGGACCTGTAGCTCAAGCCCCACTCTACTGGCAGGGGGTTTGTGCTGGACCTGTAGCTCAAGCCCCACTCTACTGGCAGGGGTTTGGTGTGGGACCTGTTGCCCCAGCCCCCCTCTACTGGCAGGGGGGTGGTGTTGGACCTTTATCTCCAGTCCCCCCTCTACTGGCAGGGTGTGGGGGGGTTGGTGCTGGACCTGTACCTCCAGATACCCCTCTACTGGCAGGGGGTTGGTGCTGGACAAGTAACTCCAGCCCTCTATTGGCAGGGGGTTGGTGCTGGACGTGAAGCTCCAGCCCCCCCCCCCTTCTGGCAGGGGGTTGGTGCTGGACCTGAAGCTCCAGCCCCCCTCTACTGGCAGGAGGGTTGTTGCTGGACCTGTAGCTCCAGCCCCCCCCCCTCTACTGGCAGTGGGGGTTGGTGCTGGACCTGAAGCTCCAGCCCTACTCTACTGGCAGGGGGTTGGTGATGGACCTGTAGCTCCAGACCCCCTCTACTGGCAGGGGGTTGGTGCTGGACCTGAAGCTGCAACCCCCACTCTACTGGCAGAGGTTCAGTTCTGGACCTGTATCTCAAGCCCCCCACCCTTTACTGGCAGGGGGTTGGTACTGGACCTGTAGCTCCAGCCACCCTCCTCTAGTGGCAGTGGGTTGGTGCTGGACCTGTAGCTCCAGCCCCCCTCTACTAGCAGGGGGTTTGTGCTCTACCTGTAGGTCCAGCCCCCCCCCCCCCCCCGCCCACTTCTACTGGCAGTGGATTGGTGCTGGACCTGTAGCCCCAGTCCCTACTGGGGCTACAGGTCCAGCTCTACTAGCAGGGGATTAGTCCTGGACCATGTGATGGTGTCCCTTACAGCTTCTCCCATATGCCAGCTTTAAGAGTCATATCAGCTTACCTGCAGGTTCTCTGAGGCGCAGGAAAGCTTTTGAGGCATGAGGCTTCCAAAATGGTTGTTAATTTGGGGAGAAATTTGCATATGTAAATTTGCAGAAAAGTGGAAAAGTCGCGCCATGGGTACAACAAAATGGCGCCGCCTGGCTTGCAAATCCATCATTTTGTGTACGACGCCCTCTGATTCGGTGGCTGAGGTCACATGACTTCATTGACCCATCAGGGCCCGCCCCTGGGTCTGTGACGTCACCGAGTGATCTGGCCCGCCGCCTGCAGAGCACCAGGCGCTCAGAGATACTTGGCGCTTCGTTGAGAGCGGACGTGCGCCGATTGAGCTCTCTAGTTCTGAGGTCTAGGAGCCTCCATAAGTGGATATACACAGCCTGACGAGTATATAGTGACTAACAAGGACTGCAGTACTTCAGGGAAGTGCGAGGAAGCCTAATCCAGCGGTGAAAGGGCACCGAGGACCGTGTGCTAATAGTTTTGGAGAAGTTGAGAGAGTTACGACAGCTGGAGGAGTGAGTGACTCGCTGTCGGTGGAACTCCAAAGCATTCAGAGCTGTTGTGGTTAGATCACGCCTACTAGGAACACAGAAGGAAGAAAGTGCATTCTGATCCTTGAGTGTGGTCTCGGTGAAGGAATGCTTGAGGGAACGACACATGCAGTGATGAATGGATGAGCCAACGCCCAGGAACATCACTCAGGGAATGAGCACGGAGATGCCGAGGATCTTCACAACACCTATGGACTGGTGATGCTTCTGGAACACTGGGAACAACGCGAGGAACGGAGTACCAAGTGGGCGACTGGAGCCTAGGCGTCTGAGGACGGGATATGTTAAGGTAGATCATATTTCCCTTGATTGTTAGGCAAGATAAGCCTATTATTATGCTTAGGCATTTATTAGAGTGCATATAAGTCATAGGAGTAGATTAGGCTGTGGGACAGCACGTATATATATTATTCTACTGAGTGGTGAAGACAGCGTTTAGCCGGCCCGTGGAGGAGTGAGGAGCGACGTTGACGGAGCCGCCCCAGTGAGGAGGGGCCAGTGATCCCTTTAATTCATCAGCTGATGCGAGCTGCTGGCGGCCACCAGAGGAGCCCTGCTGTCATCATTATTATTATTATTTCCATAAATTCATACATGTATTTTGTGTGTTGTAGTATACTTTGAGTAAACTTTTACTATTTTATCACTGCTTTTGGTATAACCTCCATTTTATTGAGCTTTGTGGTTAATAACATGATTATACTGTACTGTTACTGGAATGACAGAGAGAGACCCTGTGTTGGCAACAAGACATGAGATTTGAACACTGGTACTGGCATTCCCTAATGAGTGACCCTGAGATGGCAACATGACTGTACATTTGAATTCTAGTATTTGCAGCACACAGTAAGGTCCTAGGCTGCTGTAAATATATTATATTTGAACTAACGGCGTTGCTGGGACGCAGAGAGAATTACCCAGCTGGCGACCAGGAAGGAAGAGGTGGAAGTGAGGCTACGGCCGGAAGTCCGGCAAATTCTCTGCACGCACAGGTGGGCAGGCCCGGTGGGGGAGTAACATACTGCAGGATTGAGTTTAGTAGTGTGGGCTGGGCCTTCTCCTCTCCCCCTTGGGTCCAAGGTCAAGTGATGACCGGTCTTGAGGCACAACTAGGAGAGCTCCCTGGGGTGAAATGTGATACCCTAGTGGAGGGAGTGAAGTCCCACGGCGTGAGGTTATAGGATCAGTAGCACGATCCCCCGCTGTTTAACTGTAACCTCATGTAACACAAGGCCGAGGTGAGCGGCGCGTGACAGACTTGGCGACCTTGCCAGGATGCATTGATCAGGCTACAGTGTTGCCAGGATGCGCTGATCAGGCTACGATGTTGCCAGGGTACGTTAATCAAGCTACAGTGTTGCCCAGATTTCAAGACAGTGTTGCCAGAGTACAAATACAGTGTTACCAGTGTCGTGACCAGGATTGACAGTGAACTCAGTGAACAGTGCCAGTGTTGCCCAGTAGTGCAGAGACTGGAATAGTGAAACCAGTGAGACAGTAGTGCTATAGCTCAATTATTGAGATGGAGGAGGATAGAGTGGATAGATTTATTGCGACTAAGGATGAGAGAATTTTGGAAGAGTGTACCAAGGCCCAGCTCCAACAAGTGGCAGGCCACTTGGGGATCCGATTGAGGACGACCAAGGTAGCGGAGCGTAGGCTAGAAATAATGGCACAACTCACAACTCGAGAAGGGACGACAGGGGAAGAGCCGTCCCGAGAAGAGCCGTCCAGAGAAGAGCCGTCCAGAGAAGGGCCGTCCCAGGTGAACCGTCCCAACTAGAGCCATCCCAAGCGCCTACCAGTGTGGAGAGAACTCACAGTGAACATAGGAGCAATGGAGGATCCAGCTGTAGTAAGAGGAGCCTGCAACTGGAAATAATGAAGATACAACTGGAAGCCCAACTGCGACGAGAGGAGAGAGAAGTTCAGCTACAGCGAGAGGAGCATGCAGCTCAGCTACAGTGAGAGGAGCGTGCAGCTCAGCTACAGCGAGAGGAGCGTGCAGCTCAGCTACAGCGAGAGGAGCGAGCAGCTCAGCTACAGCGAGAGGAGCGTGCAGCTCAGCTACAGCGAGAGGAGCGTGCAGCTCAGCTACAGCGAGAGGAGCGAGCAGCTCAGCTACAGCGAGAGGAGCGTGCAGCTCAGCTACAGCGAGAGGAGCGTGCAGCTCAGCTACAGCGAGAGGAGCGTGCAGCTCAGCTACAGCGAGAGGAGCATGAGCGAGCAGCTCAGCTACAGTGAGAGGAGCGTGAGCGAGCAGCTCAGCTACAGCGAGAGGAGCGTGCAGCTCAGCTACAGCGAGAGGAGCGTGCAGCTCAGCTACAGCGAGAGGAGCGAGCAGCTCAGCTACAGCGAGAGGAGCGTGCAGCTCAGCTACAGCGACAGGAGCGTGCAGCTCAGCTACAGCGAGAGAAGCGTGCAGCTCAGCTACAGCGAGAGGAGCGTGAAGCACGGCTGCAGCAAGAGGAACGTGAGCGTGCAGCTCAGCTACAGCAAGAGGAGCGTGCAGCTCAGCTACAGTGAGAGGAGCGTGCAGCTCAGCTACAGCGAGAGGAGCGTGCAGCTCAGCTACAGCGAGAGGAGCGTGCAGCTCAGCTACAGCGAGAGGAGCGTGCAGCTTGGCTACAGCGAGAGGAGCGTGAAGCTTGGCTGCTGCGGCGAGAAGAAGGAGAGAGACAACTGCGACTGGAGGAAATAAAAGCAAAGAAAGAAGTTGAATTGTGTCGTGTTGAGCATGGGCTGCCCTCACTACCTGCATGGCGGGATGACCTCAAAGTAAGGGAACTTGACTTGCCTACGTTCGAATCTGTTACGGACCCGAATCCAGCATCCGAGCACGGAGCAGTGACGACCGCGCCATCTGTGGGTCAGCTCCCGAAACCCCCTCCAAATGGACGACGCCATCAAGTGAGGACAGGAAATACCAGCCACAAGGGCTAGTTTCCCGTCCTGATCAGCTCATAACACAACCGCTGCTGACCTCTGGTGAGGTGGAGCTTAGACAGCAACGCCATCTATGGAGTGGATAGGTGGGTGTTTGGGTCTGAGCCGGTAAGTGACGTGCCCTAGAGTGTCCCTAGAACTGATGACGTGTCTGATTACAGAGTCGACCTGGGACTGCTGTAATGAACGTTGGATCAGTCTACCCAAGGCAGCCATCTTGTCTCCATGTATTTGCTGCAGCTGCTGTGAGTCGCCCCCCGGATGAACACTGTGGTGTTAGGCTGCCTGTGAAGTGGCAGTTGAGGGATTGTCATACCCGGGACTGACTGGTGGAGACGCTTAACCACTGGGGTGTTGTGGAAAGGAGAGTGACCTGTGGGATCACACGAGGCTCCTGACTAGGGCTCGCGACCTTAGTATCGATCGTGGAGTGGCCTAACCAGCGTTGCTGATTGGAACCTGCCAGCTACGGGCTGGATTTGTGGTTGACGGCCTCCACGACGGTGCCCCCAGTGGAACTGTGATTTGGCTGGCCTGTGGCCAGGGTAGACTCAAGAGAATCGAAGGATTCGTCGTGAGGCCACAAGAGGACCAAGAGCTTAGCACCGTTGAGCACCGTGAACGTCCAGAGTCTTCAGAGGAAGACTACGTTGCATATTATAGTGTTTATTCCTCCCCCTTGTGATAATCTTTATATTATTTATGGTGACGGTAATAATTATATTATTAAGTTTTTGCCTTTATTTCCCTTCCCCTTTAATTTACTTGCGTTACGGATCACATCCCTTGAAAGCCACTACTAGCTTGGGGCCGGATACCCTACCTCTACTTACATCAGAGAAAGAACCCGGTTGCGACCCGAGAGGGCCGTAACAGAATCACAAGAAGCTGAGGCATTTTTTGAACACTTCGAACGGATAGCGACTCTGAGGGAGTGGCCGGAAGATGATTGGGCTGCTCTGGTCCAGGGCAGGTTGACTGGTGAGGCCCGGGAAGCCTACAACATGCTGGACCTAGAGGAGTGTACTAGTTATGACACGATTAAGAGTGCGGTGCTCCACTCGTTCCGGCTGACTCCGGAGATGTACCGGAAGCGGTTCAGTGTACGAGAGCGTCAGGAAAGTCTTACGCAGAGACCGCCAGGGATATGGAACGGAAATTCCTATGATGGTTGAGGGCAGAGGAAGCAGAGTCAGCGGATGAGATCAAACGACTGATAGTGATGGAGAAGTTTATGTCAGTGCTCCATCCCGAGCTGCGAGTAAGGGTGAGAGAAGCAGGTATTAAGGACATTAAGGCTGCTGAAGACAGAGCCGACATGTTGGAGGAGGCACCACATCTCAGGAGAGAGGAGCCGCCCAGACACTCGCCTTACCCCAGGTCGGGAGGGAACTTTAGGAGTTCAGGAGGAGCGAGGACGGGCAGGGACACTTACAAGAGTAGTTTACCCAGTGAAGGGACCCGGTTTAAGAGCTCAAGGGACGTGGGGAGGAAGCCCCAAGCTGTGAGCAGTGGACCTAGCTCGGGAGCAAGTGCTGCTGCCCAGGAACCGACGACGTGGAGTCCAAGGAGGACCCAGGGAATGTCTACTGTTGGTGCTACCAGGGTGACTGGTAGAGGATCACCTGGGAGAGGCAGTCGGTGTTTCAACTGTGGGGGACGAGGACAATTTGCAAGGGAGTGCGGTCGCCCTTGGCACGGCGGGAATGTGGCTTTCACAAGAATGGGAAGCGAAGAAGCCAACCATAACTCAGGTGATATGCCGGTGATGAGGGAGAAAAGGATTCACCCCTTTGTGTGTGAGGGGCTGATCCTATGCCAGCGAGGATGCCGAGGGACACGGGATCCAACTTCATCCTTGTTAGTGAATCCCTCTTCCCCGAGGACTACAAGAGTTCCAGTACAGGGGTAGCCCTGATAAGAACATTGGGGGGACAGGTGAGGATGCCCCTTCATAAAGTAACTCTTAATTCTGACTATGGCTGTCAGACTCTGGTGGTAGGAGTCTGTGCTTCACTGCCCAGGATGGAAGCTCAGGTGATCCTAGGGAACGACTCCTGTGGAGGATGTGTTCTCCCGAAATTGATTAAGGGCACAGAGTGTATAGAGCCCTATCGACATAGCAGCATGACGGACGCCAGTGGCGACACGACGGAAATTGCGAGAGTGGCATTTCCAGTATGCGCTGTGTCATCGAGACAGGACGTCAGGGAAGATGATGTGAGCAGATCCAGTCACGCCGAGGAGAACATACCGAGTGACCTGGGGCTCGATCATTTGTTCCGAGAGGAGGCCAGAGGACAAGTACTAGGTGAGGAAGAGTCGAATAGGAGTATCCAAGTTACTCTCACCAGTCCACTAGGTATTGACAGTGCCCGTCTTGGTGAGCTGCAAAAGGCGGAGTTTCCGGAGTTGGTACGGGAGGCGGAAGGAGGTCTCGCCGGACCCGAGTCGCCGACTCACTTTTTCATGGAGAAGGGGGTGCTAATGAGGCAGTGGAGACCAGTGAGAGAAGAAGCGGGTGGTGATATGCTGAGAGTGAGGCGTCAGGTGGTGGTGCCAGTGCAGTACAGGGGTGCGGTGCTAAAGCTTGCTCACTCAGTTAATCCCGTGGGACACTTGGGAGTGACCAAGACCTTAAATCAGCTTCGGGATCATTTTTATTGACCGGGAATGGACGCTGATGTAAGGAGAGTCTGCAAGACATGTTTCCCATACCAAAGGACAGGGAAAAATGCCCCTGCCATCCCGAAAGCCCTTTTGGTTCCAGTTCCTGCGTTTGGCCCGGCGTTTGAATGCCTAATAATTGACGTCGGGGGATCATTACCTATCTTGAGGTTATCTTGAGATGATTTCGGGGCTTTAGTGTCCCTGCGGCCCGGTCCTCGACCAGGCCTCCACCCCAGGAAGCTGCCCGTGACAGCTGACTAACACCCAGGTACCTATTTTACTACTAGGTAACAGGGGCATAGGGTGAAAGAAACTCTGCCCATTGTTTCTCGCCAGCGCCTGGAATCGAACCTAGGACCACAGGATCACAAGTCCCGTGTGCTGTCCGCTCGGCTCCAAAATGAGTGAATGGTTCTTCAAGTGCGTACTGGAGTTCAGCTCAAGCAAGTAGAAAGTAATGCAGGTGGGAATAGAATAAGGATATCGGGTACATGATATCACAAGGAAATCCTTCTGGGATTGAACAGAGGAACAAAGACCTTGTGATTCGGTGTAATATCAACCATCTATCACCAGAAGACCACCTAGGACGAAAAGGGGAAATAATTACTTATTGACCATCATGTGTGTTTCGACTAGATTTCCGGAGGTAATCCCAGAGCGGAAGGTGACATAAAGATGCGTCATGGGACACCTTCAGCGGTTCTTTGCCTGGGTAGGCGTGCCCAAGGAAATCCAGTCCAACTGCGGAAGTATTTTCCAGTCGAAATGGTTTAGGCAGGCTGTTTCAAGCTGGGGAATAGCCCAACTATGGTCATCACCTTATAGGCCTCAGTTGCAGGGAGCGATCGAGCGGTTCCACTCCACCCTGAAAACCGTCTTGAGAGTGTATTGTGCGGAATGGGATGAGGCTGTCTATCCAGCCCTGTTTGCAATCAGAGATGCTATAGTTGAGTCTCTGGGATTCTCTCCATTCCAACTAGTGTTTGGGCACGAAGTGAGGAACCCATTATTGATGCTGAAGGAGCAGTTAACTGTGACTAAGACGTCAGCGCCGGTGGAGGAGTATGTGCAGAAATTCCGCGAATGATTGAAGATGGCGAAGGAGCTGGCTGCTGAGCACCTAAAGACAGCTCAAGAAAATATGTCTATCTGGTACGACAAGAAGGCTGTCCCAAGGAAATTCGAGACAGGAGCCAGAGTGATGATGTTGCTACCTGGGAGAGGTAGAGTGACGGAATCACGCTTTGGTGGTTCATACTCGGTTGTTAGGCAAGTGCGTCCTGTGAATTATGAGATCAGCAAGCCGAATCGCCCCCGCAAGACTCAAGTATGTCATGTCAACTGTTTGAAGCCATACTTCCCAGAAGAGCAGGAGAGTGCGAAAATAAGTGGAACAGCCCAGTCTCAAGAGGAGAAATTGGTCCTGTGTATGGAGATGAGCCAAGTGTTGCCAGCAGAGGAAGAGAAGTGGGCCCGGGCCGATGATACACGCCTGTCAAATACTGAGAGTTTTACACACCTAGAAGAGAAGCTACGTCATCTGGATAAAGGAAAGAGAAGAGAACTAGTGACCCTAGTAAGGAAGAACCAGTCACTCTTCACGGATGTGCCCCGACGGCACAAGAGTGTGGTGTACGAGGTAGATGTGGGCGGAGGCAAGCCAATCAAGCAGAACGCTTATCGGGTGAGTCCTGACAAGAGGAAGATCATGTGACAGGAGGTGGAGTATCTGCTAGCGAATGACCTCGCGGAGCCCAGCAACAGTGAGTGGAGCTCACCCTGTGTGCTAGTTAAGAAGGGTGATGGCTCGTATCGCTTTTGCACCAACTACCGCAAAGTGAACTCCATAACAGTGTCGGATTCACACCCTATGCCCCGGATAAGTGACTGCGTTGACCAATTGGGTAACGCAAGGTTTGTCACCAAGGTCGACCTGCTAAAAGGATATTATCAGATACCTTTGTCTCCGAGGGCAAGAAGGATCTCGGCGTTTGCTACTCCAGATGGATTATACCAGTACAAAGTACTTCCGTTCGGCATGAAAAACAGCGGAAGCTGTTTCCAGTGGATAATGAACGAGGTACTGAGAGAGATGGAAGGCTGCGCCATATACATCGATGATATAGTGGTGTACGCGGATAACTGGAGACAACACATGGATCGTTTGAGGGAGTTATTCCGGCGGTTAGAAGAAGCTAATCTGACAGTTAATCTGGCCAAGAGCGAGTTCGGGAAGGCCCGACTAGAATATTTAGGTTTTGTCGTGGGTCAAGAAGTGACTCCAGTGGAACACAAAGTGATAGCCATCGAAGAATATTCGATTCCCAGGACAAGGAAGGAGTTGTTACAATATCTGGGGATGGTTGGATATTATAGATGATTTTGCAAGAACTTCTCGACAGTGGCGCACCCTTTGACGGACTTGCTGTCTAAGAACGTTAGATGGAAGTGGGGTGAAGCCTGTCAGAAAGCCTTCGAGAAGACAAAGAAGTTGTTAACCGAAGCACCAGTGCTGATTTCACCTGACTTCGAGTCCGACTTCGACTTTATCCTGTACGTTGACGCGAGCAGTGTAGGAATTGGAGCCATGTTAGCTCAAGAGAAAGACGGAGTTCACCGTCCGTAGCATTCTACTTGAAGAAATTCGAGAAGTATCAGAGGGCTTATAGTACAGTGGAGAAGGAAGCCTTAGCCCTGATTCTGGCATTGAAGCACTTTGACGTTTACGTGGGTGGAGGTACTAGACCGGTGCAAGTGTTTACCGATCATAACCCCCTTGACGTTCGTGCACAGGATGGAGAACTCGAATCAAAGGCTGACAAGATGGGCCCTACTAATACAAGAGTACTGGTTGGAAATCTGCCATATCAAAGGAAGGGAGAATGTGGTAGCGGATGCCCTCTCCCGGATTTACTAACCGATATGACTCTTATGTTAAGGGGGGTATGTGATGGTGTCCCCTACAGTTTCTCCCATATGCCAGCTTTAAGAGTCATATCAGCTTATCTGCAGGTTTTCTGAGGCGCAGGGAATCTTTTGAGGTATGAGACTTCCAAAATGGTTGCTTATTTGGTGAGAAATTTGCATTTGTAAATTTGCAGGGAAAAGGAAAAGTCGCGCCCTGGGTACAACAAAATGGCGCCGCCTGGCCTGCAAATCCACCATTTTGTGTATGATGCCCTCTGGTCGGTGATTAGCTGGCTGAGGTCACATAACTTCATTGACCAATCAGAGCCCGCCCCTGGGTCTGTGACATCACCGAGAGGCCTGGCCCGCCTGCAGAGCACCAGGCGCTCAGAGATACTCGGAGCTTTGTTGAGAGCGGACGTGCGCCGATTGAGCTCTTGAGTTTTGAGGTCTAGGAGCCTCTGTAAGTGGATATACACAGCCTGACGAGTATATAGTGACTAACAAGGACTGCAGTACTTCAGGAAAGTGCGAGGAAGCCTAATCCAGCGGTGAAAGGGCGCCGAGGACCGTGTGCTAATAGTTTTGGAGAAGTTGAGAGAGTTACGACGGCTGGAGGAGTGAGCTGAAGTGGACCTGAAACACTCGCTGTCGGTGGAACTCCAAAGCATTCAGAGCTGTTGTGATTAGATCACGCCTACTAGGAACTCAGAAGGAAGCAAGTGCATCCTGATCCTTAAGTGTGGTCTCGGTGAAGGAATGCTTGAGGGAACGACGCATGCAGTGATGAATGGATGAGCCAACGCCCAGGAACATCACTCAGGGAATGAGCACGGAGATGCCGAGGATCTTCACAACACCTATGGACTGGTGATGCTTCTGGAACACTGGGAACAACGCGAGGAACGGAGTACCCAGTGGGCGACTGGAGCCTAGGCGTCTGAGGACGGGATATGTTAAGGAAGATCATATTTCCCTCCCATAATTCCCTTGATTGTTAGGCAAGATAGGCCTATTATTATGCGTAGGCATTTATTAGAGTGCATATAAGTCATAGGAGTAGATTAGGCTGTGGGACAGCACGTATATATTATTCTACTGAGTGGTGAAGACAGCGTGTGGCCGGCCCGTGGAGGAGTGAGGAGCGACGCTGACGGAGCCACCCCAGTGAGGAGGGGCCAGTGATCCCTTTAATTCATCAGCTGATGCGAGCTGCTGGCGGCCACCAAAGGAGCCCTGCTGTCATCATTATTATTATTATTTCCATAAATTCATACATGTATCTTGTGTGTTGTAGTATACTTTGAGTAAACTTTTACTATTTTATCACCGCTTTTGGTATAACCTCCATCTCATTGAGCTTTGTGGTTAATAACATGATTATACTGTACTGTTACTGGAATGACAGAGAGAGACCCTGTGTTGGCAACACGACATGAGATTTGAACACTGGTACTGGCATTCCCTAATGAGTGACCCTGAGATGGCAACATGACTGTACATTTGAATTCTAGTATTGGCAGCACACAGTAAGGTCCTAGGCTGCTGTAAATATATTATATTTGAACTAACAGCGTTGCTGGGACGCTGAGAGAATTACCCAGCTGGCGACCAGGAAGGAAGAGGTGAAAGTGAGGCTACGGCTGGGAGTCCGGCAAATTCTCTGCACGCACAGGTGGGCAGGCCCGGTGGGGGAGTAACATACTGCAGGATTGAGTTTAGTAGTCTGGGCTGGGCCTTCTCCTCTCCCCCTTGGGTCCAAGGTCAAGTGATGACCGGTCTTGAGGCACAACTAGGAGAGCTCCCTGGGGTGAAATGTGATACCCTAGTGGAGGGAGTGAAGTCCCACGGCGTGAGGTTATAGGATCAGTAGCACGATCCCCCGCTGTTTAACTGTAACCTCATTTAACACAAGGCCAAGGTGAGCGGCGCGTGACAACCTGTAGCTCCAGCCTCTATATACTGGCAGAGGGTTGGTGCTGGACCTGTAGCTCCAGCCCCCCTCTACTGGCAGAGGGTTGGTGCTGGACCTTCAGCCCCCCTCAACTGGCAAGGGGTTGGTGCTGGACCTGTAGCTCCAGCCCCCCTCTACTGGCAGTGTGTTGATGCTGGACTTCCAGCCCCCTTCTACTGGCAGGGGGTTGGTGCTGGACCTGTAGCTCCAGACCCCCCCCCCCCACCTCTACTGGCAGTGGGAGTTGGTGTTGGACCTGTAGCTCCAGACCCCCCCCCCCCTCTACTGGCAGGGGGTTGGTGCTGGACCTTCATCCCCCTTCTACTTGCAGGAGGGTTGGTGCTGGACCTGTAGCTCCAGCCCCCTCTATTGGCAGGGGGTTTGTGCTGCACCTGTAGCTCCAGCACCCCTCTACTGGCAGGGGGATGGTGCTGGACCTGTAGCTCCAGCCCCCTCTACTGGCAGAGGGTTGGTGCTGGACCTGTAGCTCCAGGCCCCCTCTACTGGCAGGGGGGGGTTGGTGCTGAACCTGTAGCTCCAGGCCCCCCCCTCTACTGGCAGGAGGTTGGTGCTGGACCTGTAGCTCCAGCCCTCCTCTACTGGCAGGGAATTGGTGCTGGACCTGTAGCTCCAGCCCCCTCTATTGGCAGGGTGTTGATGCTGGACCTGTAGCTCTAGCCCCCCTTTACTGGCAGGGGGGTTGGTGCTGGACCTGTAGCTCCAGGCCCCCTTCTACTGGCAGGGAATTGGTGCTGGACCTGTAGCTCCAGCACTCCCTCTACTGGTAGGGGGATAGTGCTGTACCTGTAGCTCCAGCACCCCCTCTACTGGCAGGGTCTTGGTGCCAAACCTGTAGCTCCCGCCCCCCTCTACTGACAGGGGGTTGGTGCTGGACCTGTAGCTCCAGCCCCCCTCTACTGGCAGGGGGTTGGTGCTGTCATTGTTTGGGAGTTTATTAGCAGTTTCAAGGCTTCAGTCTCTTCGAACCCATCAGTGGTCTGTTTTGGTTCACTGTCTTCCTGGATGCTTTCCCGGAAGGTTGGTGGAGTGTCACCCGCTCTCTGCGCCTCTGTGAGGGGGCAAGGATCCCGGGTTCAATAGAGGATCACAGGTTCAATCTTTATGCAGGACGGAAATGATTCACATGTTTGTTTTCACCTGTTTCTGTTGTTCACCTACCAGTAAATGTTTACCAGGAGTTAGGCAACTATTGTGTATTGTATGTTAAAGAAAGTCAGTTGTTGACCTTGGGGAACCTCCATAAACCTAAGAACAGGCTTCCTCTCATCAAAACATGCCTAACTACTCAGCAATTCACAACTGTCGTCAACTTCAGAGAGGTGGTGGCACTGCTCTTTACTACCACCAAGAACTAACATGCTTAAAAGAAATTAGAACTAGAGACTGCTATGGGGAGTATATCTTCGCCAGCTTCAGAGTCAAGGGTGCCGAGTCTGTCCTGTCTGTGGGTGCAGTCTATAGAATTCCTAACACTGATGTGTCCGAATTCAACTCAAACCTTCTAAATCTAATACTTGATAACAGACTGAACAAAAACCACCTAATTATCGCAGGGGACTTTAATATTGACCTCTGCGAGCCAGAACACCCTACTGCTGTTAGCTTCCTCAACTGTATGAATTCCTGCTTCCTCATACCCTTAATCACTGATAGCACTGCCACGACTCTAGATCACATCTGGATAAACATAACCTCTCCGCTTACTTCAGGTATAATCACCGATAGCACTACAGACCATTACCCCACATTTCTCTTAACTAACATTAGCAAACCACCTCTTGAGTCAAGAGAGATACGTTTTAGACTGCACAATGAAACTGCTATAGACAATTTTATAACTGCTGCTGATAATGTCAACTGGGAGTCCGAGTTAGGTAACATAGAGGACATCAACCTAGCAGTGCAATCTTTTCTTCAAAAAATTCTTAGCCTTTATAACACCCACTGTCCTATGCTTACAAAACAAGTCACAACCAAAAGGCTTAACAATCCCTGGCTTACAAAGGGAATACTTAAATCTATTAATAAAAAACATGACCTTGAGAAGAAGTATAGGTTAGGAATTGTCTCCAAAGAATTCTCAAAGAATTACTCATTATTGCTATCTAAGATAATTAGACGAGCCAAAACTAAATACTACGAAGATAAATTTACCCAAATAAAGAGCAACATTAAACAAACTTGGAGCACAATTTCCCAAATATTGGGATCAAAGAAGTCTTTAAATAACAAACCGACTCTCCTGTCTAATAACGATGGTCAGCTTTCAGCCTCTGATTCTGCTATTGAGTTCAATAGGTTCTTCTCTTCCATTGGTTCATCCCTTGCAAATGATATTCCATCTTCAAGTACTGACGTTAAGGACTATCTTACAGGTAACTATCCACAGTCTCTGTACCTAAAGCCTATTAATTCCACTGACGTCAATGAGATAATCCTTTCCCTTAAAACCAAGTCTGGTGCCCCTTGAGGAGATACCAACTTTAATTTACAAAAAAGCCTCCAGATCTTTAGCCCCTGCTATTGCTTTGCTCTTCAACAAGTCACTTGAACTCCAAACCTTTACAGATATTCTAAAAAAAGCGAGAGTAACGCCTGTCCACAAATGTGGTGATCTCACAGATGTTAACAACTACAGACCTATATCAATCCTGCCTAACTTGTCAAAAATTTTTGAAAAACTAATCTATAAGCAGCTTTACTCATATCTAGCCAAACTCAATATACTTAGCCCTTGCCAATATGGCTTCAGACCCAAAAAAAGCACTAATGATGCACTTATTAGTATGCTTAACTCGATTCATACAGCTCTTGATAAAAATGAGTTCCCTGTTGGGTTATTTGTGGACCTGCGTAAAGCTTTTGATACTGTCAACCACCAAAACCTTCTTCTTAAATTACATCATTATGGAGTCAGAGAACACTCCCTACAATACCTCAAATCCTACCTTACTGACAGGCTCCAATATGTTTCTGTGAATAATACAATTTCTCCCACCCTACCCATCAACATTGGTGTTCCTCAGGGCAGCATACTTGGCCCTCTCCTCTTTCTCATCTACATTAATGACCTTCCAAATGCCTCCCAACACCTCAAACCAATTCTATTTGCTGACGACACAACCTTCATTTACTCCAGTCCTGACCCCCTTGCTCTAAATGCCACAGTAAATACTGAGCTAAATAAAGTCCATCTGTGGCTAACTGCCAACAAACTCACCCTTAACATTGACAAAACTTTCTATATTCTGTTTGGCAATAAATCCTCTAATCAAATAAATCTCAAAATAAACAATACCCAAATTTGTAACAAATTAGATGGCAAATTCCTTGGCATTCTCATTGACCACAAGCTGAATTTCCAGGGACACATTCTAAATATATCAAAAAAAGTTTCAAAAACTGTGGGCATTCTTTCTAAGATCAGATATTATGTACCACGCCCTGCCCTGGTGACTCTCTATTACTCCCTTATCTATCCATATCTCAACTACGGTATTTGTGCTTGGGGCTCTACTACCCAAAATCACTTACGTCCTCTAATTACTCAACACAAAGCTGCTATTAGGACAATATCCAACTCTGGCCCCAGACATCACTCGGTACCCTGACTCAAATCTCTGAATATGTTAGACATTAAGTCACTGCACATTCTCTCATGTGTATTATACATATATAAAACGCTAAGCTATAATGCCAATCCTGATCTCAAAAGCTTCATAGAAGGTTGTAACAGAACCCATGAGCACCACACTAGAAATAAACACAGTTTTGATATTCCTTTTGTGCGACTTAATCAAACTAGAAATGCTCTACAAATCAAGGGTCCCAGAATGTGGAATGACCTTCCCAACCATGTTAAAGACTGTACCTCTCTCAACCAGTTTAAGATAAAAACGAAGCTATACCTAATAAATTCCCTGTAACCTACCTTACCCTTCTATTGTCAACCAATGTCTGTTTTTTTTTTAAAGAGCGCTGTTTGTCGACATAATTGTATCTGTGCTACTTTTTCAGCTATGTTTTCATTCTACTCATTATGCTCAATTAGTATTAAGCTTGTCATTTAAGTTTATCATGCCCGAAACGCTTTGCGTAATAGTGGCTTTAGGCATTGTATGTACTAGCTCTACCTATAAGTCAACCAATCTTTGTAAAAATTTATTGTATGTATGTACCTTACCTAAATAAACATTTTATTTTATTTTATTTTATTTTTTTTTAAATGCAACTCAATATCTTGTGATATGAACCACGAGAGAAAATAAAAAACTTACTGTTAATTGCTTCTGGGGGATCTCTCCAGTGATTTCCTGAACTTTATTCATGATGCTGGAGGCTGAGTCTCCCAGGTGTACGGGGTCAGCTGCGGCACCTGTCTCTGTGGTCATCATCTCCAGGGCCTCCCTGATGGTCTCCTGCACCTGTCATTACCAACACAAACATTAATGGTGGAGGCTGAGTCTCCCAGGTGTACAGGGTCAGATGTGGCACCTGTCTCTGTGGTCATCATCTCCAGGGCCTCCTGATGGTCTCCTGCACCTGTCATTACCAACACAAACATTAATGGTGGAGGCGGAGTCTCCCAGGTGTACGGGGTTAGCTGTGGCACCTGTCTCTGTGGTCATCATCTCCAGGGCCTCCCTGGTGGTCTCCTGCACCTGTCATTACCAACACAAACATTAATGTGGAACCTGGACCATAATGAAGCATCAGGCTCTGAGTAAAGTAACTGGACTATAATGAAGCATCAGGCTCTGAGTAAAGTAACTGGACTACAATGAAGCATTAGGCTCTGAGTAAAGTAACTGGACTATAATGAAGCATCAGGCTCTGAGTAAAATAATTTCACAATATAAGTAATGGTGTTTCTCTACACTGACCACAGTGTAGAGGAACACCAAGATGACAGTTGACTTTATTAATAAAAATGTTTCCTATATATAAAGTCAACTCTCATCTTGATGTGTCTCCATGTCAAAAGTGTTGGGTGAGAACAATGTGACCTTCAGCAGCGTACCTTAACTGAGGTGTGAACAGTCTTGACATCTGGGAAGAGTTCCTGGCACTTCCGGAGCCAATCTTCTACCTTCATCTTGCACCCATCAGCTGTGTCTATGGTTGTGCCAACCTCCTGTGGGGTGTTGACTGTGTCGAGGCTCCCCAACATCGCCTGCAGTTGAGTCTTCCCTTCCTCTCCTTGTGTTGTCATATCCACCACACTGGTATCCTCCAGTTCCAAGAGTTTCATTGCTGACTTGTTCTGCTCTACCAGAGCATAGAGTCTGTCCTGGAGCTGGAGGTGGTGAGTCTTCCAGTCCCCCAGCTGCCCCTGGTACTTCCCCAGCTGGGACAGTACCTCTTCACAGCTAGTAATGAGGCTGCTAATGATGCTCTTCTGCTCCTGCACCAGGGAACATAACGTCTTACTGATGCCTCTGGCGGGACCTTCATAAGGTTTTGCTGGCACTGCTTCCTCAGTTGTTAGCTGGATATTTTTGAGTTTCCTAACTAAAGCCTCCACAGCGTAGCTAATTGGGAACTGAGTAGCAGCTGTGGCAGCGTGCTCGGCACGGCAGCTGGGGCAGGTCAGCTGACCATTCTTGATAGCATTGTCAATACACTGGGAGCAGAACGTGTGGCCGCATGACAGTGTGCGAGGGCGTAGCTCATTGCCATCATAATCATTAAAACACACTGAACATTCCTCTGGTTTGTTATCCTGTGGATAAAATATTTCGTAAATCTAGATGTATTTACAACAAAAAATAATATTACAGTACTGCACAATATTTCCTGATAAAAATTACATAATATTTTCATAATTTCTTTGTACAGAGGAACCTCGGTATTTGCACTACTCTCAATTCGCACTGCTAACCGGCCACTGAGGCCGAGGTGTGCAGATAACGGCGGAGAGCTGCAACCAGACCCAACACATGATGTACTCCCAGCCTGATCAACCAAGCATCAATGTTCCAAGGACCCCCTCTGGAAAGCCGCCGTCTCAATCTCCACCAGAAAAGAAATTGACGGTTGCAACTGAACAAACCAACCACCAAGACTGAAAGAGTAAAAACCACTGCGCAGGAGAGCATGAAGCTCACCAACCCAACCCCCAGAGGCCAATGCCAACAGAAACAGAACCTTGGAAAACAATCTTGAACTGAAGGGGCCACCACAAACCGAGGAAAAGAGGGTAAAAGAGAGCACCCAGTCCAAGGACCAAGACGGTTCCGGCAGCGCATGAGCTGGCCAGAGGTGCAACTATACATGAGAAAGCTTGCAGAATGGGGCGGAAATGACATCCACCCTAAACACAAGCTAGAGCGGCTCCGCCAGTGCTGCAAGATAAGAGGCGACAGTAATAAGCATCAAATGATGGTCATGAAAAAGTCAAGAAAGAAAGGACAAAACAACCCAAACAGAAATAGAAGACAGCCTACAACGAGAGAGGAAATGGTGAAAAGAATATCAGGAAACTTCATATTGTCGCCGAGACGAAGCCAGCAGGTGAGACACCTTCAATGAACCCACCTGATCACCATACAAGTGGTGATACACCCACGCCAAAAAGACCAGACACAAAGAGCAAAGGAGTAGACCAATCCAACCCAATCTGCTGAAAGAGGTGGAACAGCGGAAAACACCCCGGGAACATAGGATTAACCCTTAACCCTCAGACCGCTAGGGGCCCAAATGGAACTCACACCCACAGGCGCAACAAAAAAAAAAATTCCAAAAAATTGTTTCGTCTTATAGAAGTGTTCATTTTTGTTCCCTGATCACGGAAAAAATAACAAAAAAATCGTAGGTGGCATATTTTAGCCACAATAGGGTAGGGAAGTGTGGCAAAAAAGGGGCGTTGGCAGAGCCTTCGCCAGATGAGGTCTACTCCGCCCGAGCTGTCAGACGGCAGTTGCCACAAATATATTATTACCTAATTATTTCAATGTCTCTGATTAATTTTTTCTTAGTTTTTTTGCAGTAATATTATTCCATACAGTGAATTGTGGTATATTTATATTATAAAATGTGTAAACCATCGCTGTACTCAAAATTATGGTGTGCATATTAGTGATTCAATTATTATGTTCATAAAACAATAAACAAATAGTTTTGCTGTTGTTACACTATATACACAGGTTATATATAAGTATTTGCATGTTTTGTACACCAGAACGAACTACTAAGTTGGTCTTGTGAGTCAAAAAGCAACGAGGAGTGACCGCCAAACACCAGCAAGCCACTCACTGCCACTCCCTCCCTCAACACCACCTCACTCACCCTCATTCACCTCCTACAATACTCTTTCTGTATTTATTCACTATACACAGACGTTATATATACGTATTTACGTTTTGTTCACCATAACTGTACATCTAAGCTTGTATGGTGAGTAAAGGCCACAAAGACGTAGCTACTCACACAGTCAGGTGATCGGCGGCCGCCCTCAAGGCCAGACGCACTAATATTTGTCCTTCAACAATACTGTTTGTGGTGTTATTACGCTATATACACACATTATATATAAATATCTACCTGTTTTATTCACCATACTTGTACAAGTAAACTGGTATGGTGCCCAAAGACTATTGTGGTCACCAGTAAACAATATGATAAGTCGTGCAGACGACGCCACCACCCTCACCAAAATGGCGGCTCCCAACCTACTCCTCTTGCTGTTTATACCCTATATACACACGTTATATATAAGTATCTACATTTGTGTTCACCATATCGAACCACTAAGCTGGTATGGTGAGTGCAGTCAATAAATGGTGGCCACACACAGTCAGAAGACGACGCCACAACCCTCCCTCGCACAGCCTTACGCCTCTCTCCATGGAGCACAGCACTAAATATCACCACAATCCTGCTATTATCAGAATCCTGGTCAGTTTTATCACAGTCAGGGGGCTTCAGTAATACTATCACTGCTAAATAATAGCAGTATCATATATATTATGGTATTTGTAGGCGATGCTGTGGTCACAAGCTGAACAGCGGTGCTGTGAGCTCGTGCTGCGTGCGCCAGCCTTGGTGGCTTGCTCAATACTGACGCTGTAACACCCAAGAATGTTGGCCTGGATTTTTTTTCTAGGTGGCATCTGGCAACTATCGGTCGTGGCTGTACTATAGCTGCCCCTATCCCAGGCGAGGAGTTTAAATTATAGCGCTAGACACGAAATCATATATAAATGATGTGCGCGGTTTCGGTTTTGTCACTGATATCATATATATTTGATATGTGCGGTTTGAGGGTTAAACCACGCAATACATACATACATATACGATGGTAGTAACTTTCCCAAAACTGCTCAATTCATACATATATGATTGAGGGTCTAGCGAACAATTTGAAATGCCCCGTGAGGGATAGGAGCAGCTATAGTCAAGCCGACCCCGAATGTAAACAGATACCACCTGGGGAAAAAATCCAGCGTAGACCGCCATTGACTGCAGGCCTATGTTGCCCGACAGAGACCATGGCGAGCGCATCACGTTCCACCGACTGACCCCACTCAGCAAAGCATACATAGCGACCTTTGACTGAGGGTAAATTAATCAGAATTTTTTCCTGGATGGTGATGAACCCGATATTGACTACTTCGAATGAACATGCTGGTGCCATGAGGGCAAGGCCTAGCTCCTCACCCATGCCTCCCCACCCACAATTGACACCACTTCATGCCAATCCACATAGTTCATGTGTTACTTTGTCAGATTTTTATGTTTTGGTTAACAATTCGGAGAAAGGTGAATCATTTTCTGGTTTTAGTGATTTAGAATCAGAAAATAGTTTTGCTGCCACTAGTGCCAGTGGAGTGTGTGGTGTTGCCAAGCAACATTTTGTTGCGTCAGCAGCATCTAGTCCAACCATGCGGCACCGCATGGCACCACATGGGGACACTGATGAACAAAGCTCCTCAACATCAACTAATTTTCCCTCATCGTCCCTTCCCACCCGTACTGTTGCTAGACGGGCTTCAGTTCCTGGTCCATGGATTCCTCACCGTGGTGCCGCTGTTGCCTCTCGAAAGATACCAGGTGTATATATGTAGAGTGATGGGACAGATTTTGTTCCAGAAATTACTGCCGTTCACAATTCAGATGTTGGGGTTACAGACCTTTTCCCTGATACAGGTGACGATATGTTTGAAATGGACTACTTTACTGCATATTTTGATGAGCCGCTCATGCAACATATTGCTCAGAAAACGAACAAATATGCAGCTGATCTCATTCGTGAGGAGTTATCCGATTTTTTACGATAACAACGATGGAAAGATACAACCAGGTGAAATGTATGTGTTTTTGGCACTGTGTATGTTGATGAAGCATTTTGTCAAACATGTACTCGACCATTATTGGTGCAAAGACCAGACTGTTCCAACACCATTGTTCGGGAAATATATGTCTCGAGACAGATTTGCGATACTCCTCATGTGTCTTCATTTTGCAAGTACAGTAATAAAAACTAAACTGAAAATGATAGACTTTGGAAAGTGAGGCACATCCTGAATGAACTTGTAGGAGAGTACAGTGATTTCTATGTACCAGCTCACAAGATGGTGATTGACGAATCCCTTGTGCTTTTTAACCCTTAAACTACGCAAAACTGCATATAAAGTTTTGAGTAACTGAAACAAAAATGTGCAACACTGCAAGTGCAGTTTTGGAGTACTTCCCAAGATTTAAATGGCAGCGGATACACAGGGTTCACATCACCTTCCTCAGGGCTCTTGTAAACAGATGCCATTTAATTAAAAAAAATCGTGGGCAACATTCCCGGGTGTGAGAGCTTCAGTACTGAGTGAGCCACCAAGGCTGGCGCATGCAGCATGAGCTCACAGCATTGCTGTTCAGCTTGTGACCACAGCATCGCATTAAAATGCTAAAAATATATGTAACTGGTATTATTTAGAGATGATAGTATTACAGAAGATCCATGACTGTGATATAAATGACTAGGATTCTGATAACAGCAGGATTGTTGTGATAATTTGCGCTGTTACTGTGTGAGGAGTAATGTTGAGGGTAGGAGGGCTGTAGCATAGTCTGTCGAATCGATGTGGCCACCTGTTGCTCTTTGCACTTACTATATACCATCTTAGTGATTTGCTATGGTGAACAAATCATGTGATACTTATATATAATGTCTGTATTTAGTGAATTAAAGCACAAACAGTATGGTGGGAGGAGGCTGTGGGTGAGTCAGGTGAGGTGAGGGAGGGAGTGGCTGCCTGATGTGCCGGCCAGTCCGTGCTGCCTTTTGACTCGGCATACCAACTTAGTGGTTCGTTATGCTGAACAAAAATGGAGATACAGTGGTACCTCGAATAACGAATTTAATCCGTTCCGGCGCCGTGATCGTCATGTGAATGTCCCTTTTGACAATAATGGAAATCAAAATAATCCTCTTTACCACCTGAAAAACATCAATATGATATTCGATGTTTTAAATAATGGAGCAGCCTACCTTACATTCACTGAACAAACCTTTATGACATTTTTCTTTCTTCAAATTTGTTCAATATGTCTTTTTCATTTGTCTTATAGCAAAAGGTTCGTTCGGTGTTCGGCAGGTAGGCTGCTCCATGTTTCTTAACCCTTAAACTGCGCATGGCGTATATATACGCCCTGAGTAACATGTCCCATGGTGCGCATGGCGTATATATACGCCATAGGGTGCCAGGCCTGATTCAAATGGCCCGCGGCTACACGGGGTTCACTAGTAGCTTCCTCAGGGCTCTTGTAAACAGATGCCAGTTTAAAAAAAAATCGTGGGCAATATTCTCAGGTGTGAGAGGTACAGTACAGTTGGAGCAACCAAGGCCGGCGCACGCAGCATGAGCGAACAGCATTGATGTTCAGCTTGTGACCACAGCATCGCCGAAAAATGTCAAAATAAATATATAATTGTTATTATTTAGCGATGACAATATTACAGATGACCAATGACTGTGATATAAATAACCAGGGTTGTGATAATAGCAGGATTGTTGTAATAATTAGCGCTGTGGGAGGAGTGATGCTGAGAGACAGAGGGAGACAGCATCGTTTACTGACTGTGTGGCCACCTGTTATTGAATGCATTCACCATAACAGGTCAGTGGTTCTCTATGGTGAACACAAATGTAGATACTTATATATAATGTGTGTATTAGTGTAATAACAGCAAAAGGATTATGCTGGGAGGAGCCATATGGGTGACGGAGGTGACGTCGTCTGCACGATTTGTCTAGCTGTTTAGAGGGTGGCCACTATGCTCTTTGGGCGCACTACAAGCTTAGGTGTACAGTTACGGTGCATAAAACATGTAGATATTTATATATAATATGTGTATATAGGGTAATAACACTGCAAAAGGTATTGTTGGAGGAGAAAGTTTAGTGCGTGTGACCTTGAAAGAGTGAGGGAGCCGCCAGCCGCCATCTGTGTATAGCGACGACTCTTAGTGCCTGAACTAACTATATCAGCATAGCTGTACAGTTGTGGTGAACAAAATATACACATACTTATATATAACATCTGTATATAGTGTAATAACACCACAACTGGTATTGTTGGGGGAGAAAGTTTAGTGCGTGTGTTGAGGGAGTGGCAGCGAGTGGCTGGCTGGTGTGTGGCGGTAACTCCTCGTTGCTTTTCGACTCTCAATACCAACTTAGTGGTTCGTTATGGTGACCAAAACATGCCAATACTTATATATAACCTGTGTATAGAGTGTAATAGCAGCTAAACTATTTGTTTATTGTTTTATAAACATAATAATCGAATCACTAATATGCACATCATACTTTTGAGTATAGCGATTATTAACCACTTTTATTATATAAATATATTACAATACACACTATTGAATAATATTACTGCAAAAAAACTAAGAAAAAATCAATCGGAGACATTGAAACAATTAGGTAATAATATCTTTGTGGCAACTCCCATCTCTCAACGCGGGTGACGCTGACCAGGTCTGACGACCGCTCTGTCAACGCCCACTTTTTGCCAGACTTCCTCGGTCAATTGCGCCCAAAATATGTCCCCTACGATTTTTTTTATTTTTTTTCGTGCTCAGGGGACACAAATTAACATGTTTAGAAGACGAAAAAAAATTTTTGAATTTTTTTTTTTCTTGCGCACAGGGGTGTAAATGTCCCAAGGACCCCTGAGCAGTGTAAGGGTTAAGTTGCTAAGTGGTCCTCAGGAGATTTACACAAAAAAAAATCTAAAATATAATTTCGTCTTCTAAAAATGTTAATTTGTGTTCCCTGAGCACAGGAAAAATAAAAAATAAATCGTAGGTGACATATTTTGGCCACAATTGGCCGAGGAAGTCTGGCAAAATGTGGGCGTTGACAAAGCGGTCGTGAGTGGTGGTCAGCGTCACCTGAGCTGTCAGGCAAGAGTTGCCACAAAGATATTACCTAATTATTTCAATGTTTGATTGATTTTTTCTTTTTTTTTTTGCAGTAATATTATTCAATAGTGTGTAGTGTGATAGATTTATATAATAAAAGGGATTAACCCTTAACATGCTCGGGGTCTAATATCCTGCCATCCGCACAGGCGCATGTCATTTTGAAAAAAAAAAAAAATTTTTTTTTTTGCTAATCTGTTAAGTTCTGTTCACTGATCACGGGAAAAATAAATAAAAAATTCTATTGTACTTACTTTTGTTGCAATAGAGCCGAGAAGCACGGTGATGACATCACAATCTGCATGTTCGCTCATGCAGTACTCGCCCGGGAGGTTTTGCGCGCGGTCCTCAAACAGCCAGAGTTGCCACAAATATATTTTCACGCTATTTATTTACAATGTCTAAGCGCATTTTATCTAATTCTTTTTCACTAATTGTGTTTCAAATACTGTTTGAACATATTTTGTATCAATAATTGTTGCATATTTGAGTATACACAGGCGCACACAAATGTTTTCAATTACGGCAATATAATATGTCATTACAGTCTATTATATTGTATGTTCTGCTTATATTTGTATATATTTACACACACGCACACGCTATCTGCTTATATGTTTACATATTTACACACTCGCACACGCTATACACACTTTGAAGCACACTTAGAAGATTTCTATACTGTGGTAGTCATTGAAGCAGTCGACAGCACATAATGGGATACCACACGTTTCACACCATGTTTGCACAAGCTTCCGTTTCTTGTCTCTACGTGTCGTTGTTTTACACACCAAGCAATCACGTTGGGCTATTGCACGCTTCACACCAGGTGGCAAATACTTAAGTTTGTGTCCTAGGAAGCCTTCAGTGTGAGCGAGGCGTGGAGTACCAGCATGCTGCAACAGTGGGTTTATGATGGGCCGCTGAATACCTGGGACATCTTTTGCAAACTTTCCTAATAACTGTATTGCAGCATCAAATACAAAGTCACGGAAAGTGGGCTTACGTCCAGTTCTCACAAGGTACATGTTGAAACAGTTCAGCATGCTCATGTCCACAAGATGGAAGAACACTTTTTTTGTCCACCTACATGTCTTCCGCACACACTCTGCAGTGCCAATCATCATGTCTGATTTATCAATCAACCGCATGTTGATATTATAGTCTAAAACACAGTCTGGCTTATATAGTGGTGCGTTTGTTTTATGGCTCACTTTCCCACTGTTCACCATTGTTCCATCATGAATTGTTGTCAACAAGTTCACCTCTCTTTTGTCTTTCCACCGAACTGACAGAATGTTATCACTTTTCCTTCTCTGACACTCACCAACTGCAATGTCGTTGTCAAACACAGGCATTTCCCTTCGTTGTGGCTTTACTGTACCAACCAATCCGGTTCTATTTTCTAGCAAGAACCGAGCTAGCAAGGGACTTGTATAGTAATTATCTGTGTATAAAATGTGTCCCTTGTTCATCCACGGAGCCATGATGGTCTTCACTACACTCCCCGAGAATCCATGTTCGTCGTTACCGGGAATGTCTACATCACTAGCCGAGTACAGAATCATGTGTAACACGTATCCTGTCTCACAATCACAAAGAACAAAAAATTTCAGGCCAAATCGGTTTCGTTTTGAGGGAATGTACTGTTTGAATGGAACACGTCCCTTGAAAAGTATGAGAGATTCATCAACCACCAGCTTCTGTGTTGGTACGTAAAAATCTCTGAATTTTCCAATAACATCGTTCATGTAGTGCCTCACTCGCCACAGTCTATCATCAGGTGTTCGGTCCTGAACACTTCCAAAATGTAGACACCTGAGGAGTATCTGAAACCTGTCTCGTGACATATATTTCCCGAATAAAGGTGTTGGTATTGTCTTGTCCTTGCTCCAATAGTCATTTATTGCATGTTTGTGACAGTGCTTCATCAACAAACAGAGTGCCAAAAACACATACATTTCCGCCACTGTGGTATTTTTCCAACGCTGCAGTCGTGAAAATTCTGTGATTTCCCTCTCAATCAGGTAAGCAGCATGCAGGTTCGTTTGGTGCACAATGTATTCCATGAGTGGTTCATCATAGAATGCTGTAAAATATTCCATCTCAGCCATGTCCTCACCTTGATTAGGGAAAAGGTTTGTAATCCCTACATCATTATCGTCAAAGTGAGGAATATTAGGAATAAAATCGTCACCATCACTCCACTCAAGTACACCAGGTGTCCTGCGAGATGCAGAGGAAAGACGGCGAGGAAGCGATGCATACCGGTGACCAGGAGCTGAATACCGTCTGCGAGAAGCACGGCGGCTACGTGCACGTGAGGTGGGTGCACGTGAACACGAGGGTCTTGGTCCCTCATGTGGTGCCATGCGGTGGCGCTTGGCCGGGCGAGATGCTGCTGACGCGACAATTTCTCGCCCAGTTACACCACTGGTACCAGCCACAGGCTCAATAAAACTTTGATCTGAGTCACTAAACCCAGAAAAGGAGTCACCTCCCTCTGACTCGTCACCCTCAAACAGAAAATATCCACAGGAACTGTGAGGTCGTGGTAGAATTGGGGTAGAAACTGGGCGAGGAGGCATCGGTGAGCGTATAGGCCTCGCCATGGCATGGCGGTCATTCTCACTTTCACTGCTGCTGCTACTATCACCCGACAACTGTGTATAATCCTCATCGTTGTCTGAATCGTCAAACACACTTTCTTCACCTTCAGAGAATAATTCGTGGGCTATTTGCTCTGGGGTGAGGGACTGAGTGGTGCGTGCCCGTGAGGCGTTTGACCGTGCGCTTGCCATGGTGACTCTCGCTAAACTGAGGCCTCCCATGCCTTCGGATCGTGAGCGGGAATTTTTTTCAAAATGGCCGCTGTTTACTAGAGCCTCTGGGCAGCGTATGGGACCCCCAGCTACACCGTGGGCCATTCAAATCGTGCGCGGTACCCATACACTTCATATGAAGTGAAGCGCAGTTGACTGGTAAAACGATTTACACTTCATATGAAGTAATGCGCACTTTAAGGGTTAATCATCGCTATACTCAAAAGTATAGTGTGCATATTAGTGACTCAATTATTATGTTCATAAAACAATAAACAAACAGTTTTACTGTTATTACACTTTAGACATAGGTTATATATAAGTATCTGCATGTTTTGTTCACCATAACGAACCACTAGGTTGGTATTATGAGTTGAAAAGCAACGAGGAGTGACCGCCACACACCAGCCAGTTACTCGTTGCCACTCCCTCATCAACGTCTCACTTACCCACTTTCTCCTCCCACCATTTTTTTTTATTCACTATATACAGACGTTATATAAGTATCACATGTTTTGTTCAACACATCTGTACAACTAAGCTGATATTGGTAGTTCAGGCACTAAGAGACGTCGCTACACAAAGTCAGCTGGCGGCTGCATCCCTCACTCATTCAAGATCAGGTGCACTAAAATTTCTCTCCCAACAATATTGTTTGCAGTGTTATTACACTATATACACACATTATATATAAGTATCTACATTTGTGTTCACCATAGAGAACCACTGAGCTGGTATGGTGAATGCAGACAATAACAGGTGGCCACACAGTCAGTAAACGATGCTATCTCCCTCCATCCCTCAGCATTACTCCTCTCACAGTGCTAATTATTACAACAATCCTGCTATTATCACAATCCTAGTCATTTTTATCACAGTCAGGGGTCATCTGTAATACTGTCATCGCTAAATAATAGCAGTTATATATTTATTTTGACATTTTTAGGCGATGCTGTGGTCACAAGCTGAACAGCAATGCTGTTAGCTCATGCTGCGTGTGCCAGCCTTGGTTGCTCCAACAGTACTGTGGCTCTCACACCGGAGAATATTGCCCATGATTTTTTTTAAACATGGCGTCTGTTTACAAGAGCCCTGAGGAAGCTAATGTGAACCCTGTGTAGCCACGGGCCATTTGAATTGTGCCTGGCACCCTATGGCGTATATATACACCATGCGCACCGTGGGACATGTTACTCATGGCATATATACTGTATAGCCATGCCCAGTTTAACCCTCAAACCGCGCATATCATATATAAATGATATCAGTGACAAAACCGAATCCGCGCACATCATTTATATATGATTTCATGTCTAGCGCTATAATTTAAACGCCCCGCCTGGGATAGGGGCAGCTATAGTACAGCCACAACTGATAGTTGCCAGATGCCACCTAGAAAAAAAATCCAGGCTAACATTCTTGGGTGTTAGAGCGTCAGTATTGAGCAAGCCACCAAGGCTGGCGCATGCAGCATGAGCTCACAGCACCGCTGTTCAGCTTGTGACCACAGCATCGCCTACAAATGCCAAAATATATTTGATACTGCTATTATTTAGCAGTGATAGTATTACTGAAGCTCCCTGACTGTGATAAAACTGACCAGGATTCTGATAATACCAGGATTGTGGTGATACTTAGCGCTGTGCTCCATGGAGGGAGGAGTGAGGCTGTGGAGGGAGGGTTGTGGCCGGTCCATAGAATTACCCCAATCACCCCAAATCAGGCCAAAACTACCCAAATCGTCCTAGCATTACGTAAGTAATGAAGAAATATGGCATATTTACTTACTATAATGTTGGTGCTACACATAGAACATGATCAAACCTATTTTTACTCTGAAATAATCTAATTTCATAACGAAATTAGACGTAAATATGTGAGAGGTGACGCCATAGGAAGTCGACGGTCCAAGCGACAATTGTGTGGAGCGACTTATCCAAGAAATATGGTCGCCAGGAGAGTGTTTGCTGCCATATCAACCTCCTGTACACAGTGATCCAGTCCTTTTCGTTCATTGAACACCGAACCCTACACGCCCTCTGATATATTGCTTAATTAACAAATATTCACAAATAAAGATTATATTTGTATATGTTATCAGAAAGGCAGATATAAAATAGTTTTTGTGAATCCATCACAGAGATTATACCTTATTAGAGAGGAAAAATATTCATACTTTAAACAAGGCTTCATGGCCGACGCTCTCCTTACCGATATGGGAACTATGACCTTCCGAAGATCAATGTTAATTTAATCTAGATATTGTAATAAACGAAGTTTTCTATGTCATCATAAAGACATAAATATAAGCTGCATGTTAATACTTTGGCATAAATATAACTGAATTGAAAGTTAAGATATATGCCTTTTTATAGTTACTTGATGGCTCGCTCAGGAAGTGTGAAGGCCTCCACACAAGCCAATCAATTTTATAATTACTTTGCATATATGCAAAGTAACGCCATAGGTCTTTATGTCAGAATAAAGCCATGTAGATGATAATGTAACTACATTTCAAGGAAAACATATCTTAATATAATTATTAAATGAATGCAAAGTTATGGTTAAATAAATAGCCAATACCACACAATCGCCGGTGTCCGGACACATGAATAGTCGCATTAGGTGAAAGGAAATGTACCCAACCATTTCCATTTACCCAACCAGTTTGTGCACCCTATACTCATCCTCTGTGCGGTAATTTATTGTGCATCCCATACTCATCTTGTTACCAGTAGTTTGTGCAACCCATACTCATCCTGTTACCTGTAATTTATTGTGCATCCCATACTCATCCTGTTACCGGTAGTTTGTGCAGCCCATACCCATCCTGTGACCTGTAATTTATTGTGCAACCCATACTTATCCTGTGACCTGTAGTTTATTGTGCAGCTAATACTCATTCTGTGAGTCATAGGACATTGCGCAACCCTTTCTCATAGTGTGAATCTTTGTTTACTTTGCTCTCCATATTCATCCTCTGCGCGATAGTTTCTTGTGCAACCCATACCCATGATGTGAGTGGTAGTTTATTGTGTACCCTATATTCATCCTGTGAGTATGGGGTACACAATTCTTGTTTGGATTCTTGTAATGTTATTTGTCTATTTGTAGTCACAGTATTTGTGCGCCCCTTGAGGGACTTGAATTAGAGGGGGGTTGAAATAGCCTAAGATACTCTATCCCTTTGAGATGTATTTATTGCTTATCTCAATAAACATACTTGAACTTGAACTTGGGTACACAATGAGTTCATTTGTACTCCATACTCATCATCAAGAAGTGTATTTTACCAGCATTGTAATATAAATTAAGAATAAAAGCTTAACTGGATTACTGACCCATAATCAAAATAAGAGTCATCACTAATTATCATGACAAATTGTCTAGGCTACACTTCCGCCTTCGACAAGCTGCCGCCGGATGTGGGTATAGTTTATTGTACACCCCCGCACCCCCAGTCCTGGAAGGGCGGGCATTGGGATGTGGACATGTGTACCATTATACCCCCCCCTCCCCCACACACACACACACACTCCTCTCCTGTTAATAATAATAAAAATTAAAAATAATAACGTTAATAAATATTATAATTAAAACACTGTAATACCCTAGTGCTTGAATGAAGGTGAAGGAAAGACCCAATAAATGTGTAAGTGTATTAAAAACCAAATTTTCGTTGGGTGAGCTGGCAGGTGAGCACCACCTGCCAGCTCACCCAGTAATGAACATCACCTGCACACTGCACCGAACCACTTGTCAGCAGGTGCAGAAGTACGATGGAGAGAGCAAAGTATACAATATTTCAAGTATAATATTAAAGATATATTTAGGATTTAATGTTTTCCTATAAAGTTTCAATAATACCTTTATTTGATTTTTTGTATTATTTTCTACCACAGACGTGGCCACACGTTAACAATGCTAACCAGCATATATACATTTTCTTCAGTCCGCCATGGACTCTAACCCTTTCCACTACCGCCCACAAGATGGGTATAGGGTGCATAATATAAGAACTAAACTAACTAACTCCATTGATAGGGTTAGAGATTTGTTAAACATATAGTTCAGGGATTTATTGAACAATCAACCACATAAGGTGATTGTAGTGTTTTTAAAATGCTAGGCTAAGCTACATACGTAAATACATAAATACACAGATTTACGTATGCCCTACATAAAGTGTTCGATGTGTCTTTTACATAGTGTCATTAACGTGCATTTACAAAGGTGAAATTGAATTCTGACCAGTTTCCACATATACTTTATACACATACATATATACACACACAGACGTATGCGTACATATACATATATATACATACATATATACACACATACATACACATATATTTGTCTCTTTTACTCTGACAAGGTGAGATAACTGATAGAGAAACTAGTGTGCAATTAAGCACTTAATCACTGAAGGTGATTAAGGTGCTTTGATTAAGGTGCTTTCACAAGCTCAGGTTATAGAGTTACATCACATACATTCATTGTATAATTGATACGTTACATGGTCAATCTAGGGTACAAGTTCAATATATCATCAAGTGTTCCAGTACTCAAATAGTAATTACACAGTTCAGCACACCTTAGCCCAGGAGGGCGAAAGTCAGTCAGTATGGGACATTCTACAATATAATGTTCAAGGGAGTGCATATTTTCTCTTTCACAAAGTTGACACATTGTGTACTCGACATTTGGGTTTTGAGAAAGCTGCCAGATACGTCTATATCCCAAGCGTATTATGGCCACTATAACATCACATTGCTGGGTTCTTGTTCCATTAATCCTGTATGTGAATGTCTCCGCACGATATCTATCATAATATTTAATGCTACAATTTTCAGGTCTTTGTGAATTTGTTAGGTCGGTGAGATTTTCATTAGATGTTTGCTTAAGTATTCTCTTTGTCACTGCTAATGAAACACCCATATAAATTTCTACCACTGGTTTTCTACAGGCTGTCTTTGCAAGCATATCAACAGTGTCATGCCTTGAGATGCCAACATGTGATGGTATCCATAGGTATTTAATTTCAAATCTCTTTTCTTTGGCAGCTAAAATATTCATTCGAATATCACTGACTATTTTCTGGGTGTCACTACTATGTGCGTTCAATACCAGGAGTGCACTCTGCGAATCACAGTATATAAGTCGACTGCCTTTGTGTTTTAAAAATTCAGTGGCAAGGTATATGCCTGCAAGTTCGGTTTGAGTTGTACTTGCCCAATCATTGACGCACTTCATTCATGTATGTACGAGAGAAGATTGTTCAAATATATTACATGCACATCCGGTACATCGTCCACCTTCTTCTACAGAACCGTCGGTATAGCACTGACACACATCGTTACCCATACCCTGAGTACTCTCAGTGATGCTTTTCAGTGTTAACTGTTTTAATAATGTAGAGTGTACATTATCTTTCTTGGGTGCATTTACAAAATCAACTGCTAGATCCAAGTTATCCCATGGAGTAATTGGTTGATTAATCATTAATTGAGTTGGGTACATATTTAATATTTTGATGGAGTTGGCTACCTTGTAGAACCAAAATGCATAATCAGATTTCGCTCTTCTACGGACCTCAGGTGAGTGTAGCATATTAGAAAGTTTAGCTTGAAACTTCTTGTATTGCCGAGATCTACTCAATGCCTTCACGCCGAAAACTGTGCTAATAGACAAAATTATGTTAGAGATATGGGTCTATAATTATCTGAGTGTGCTTTGGGGATGGGAACAATGACACTGTCCAATCATCAGGTAATACTCCTTCACTTAAACTCATTCTGTACAACACTAAAAGTGGATTACCTGGTACTTGTGAGACTAATCTCAGTAAACTGTAAGTAATACCGTCCTCTTCAGGAGCAGTAGACTTATTTTATTGTGCTACACAGCCTTCCCGGCTTGGTGCCTTCTTTGGTAATTACTTATCAAAGGCAGCTCCATACGAGGAGCTGCCTCGTATGGGCCAATAAGTCTTTTGCAGTTACCTTCATTCTTATGTTCTTACTTACATTTATTGAACTTTATCATCATCATCATTTACAGAAATAAATTAACATAAAAAGTAGTCATTTTAATACACAAAACAGAAGTAGATATTATGTAAATTATGATGCAGGATAGGATCACTATTAAGAACTTAATTATAAACCACAATATGTTTTATATCGTCAGAAATTCGGAAACATACCATATATTTTCAAATATTTACAATTAAAGTATTTATTTAGGAAATAAGTATTCTAGTTACCCTAGTTAGCTCTGAGAACACACATTCTTGCAGCAAGAATTTCTTCCCACTAATCTGAGAGATGCTAATGAGACCAGTCTCGACCCACTGGACAGGTCATGAACAACAATCAACTACAGCACCATCTATGTCAGAAGATATTCAAAATATTCTTGATATCATTCAAATTGTCAATACGAGAACAGAATACATAAGTTGAGTGATGTCAAAGGAATCATATTGACTGACCGAGCCCCATTGTAAATATCCGTGGCTTCCTGACCATAAAGGTACCGACGCGGTCGAGGGTAAGAGACCGGATGTACCTATATACCTATGAGGCCATAAAAAATAGTGAGTCACGCCAAACAAAAAGAAGTACTGGTAAACAGGTCAGACACAACCAGTACTATGATGATGCTAAACTGAAAGAGCTTAAATCAATTGCTAGACAGACAGGTAAAGCATATAAGAGCCTTAGAACTCCTCAAATGTTAAAACTGTTTCAGGCCGCGCTTGCAGCGGCAAGGGAGAGAATGACTGAACTGAGACAAAATGAATGGGAGGGTTTTGTTAGTGGACTTAACCTGCATACTCCCCTGGGCAAAGCCTGGAAAGGCATAAACAAAATTATTGGTAAAAATAGTAGACAAGTTTCACACCCAAACCCGCTACAGAAAGCCAATCAGTTAATTGCAAAATGGGCTCAGGTTTCCAGCCTTGGAATGCTACCAGCTAGCACTGGGGAGAAATTGCAGGCGAGGTCCACAGACAGAAATTCTCTCATAAATTTCATGTTGAGCAAGCAACATGATGAATGTGATGTTCCATATACAGATTATGAATTGGATGCAGCCCTCTCCAGGGGCAGTAGCACTGCTCCTGGTGAGGACGGTATCATTTATGATATTCTAAGACTCCTACATCATGTACCCGGTAACCCATTATTAGAATTGTTTAATGCCAGCTATGTCTCTGGGCAGTTGCCTGTATCATGGACCACCAGTCTTACGGTACCTGTACCAAAGCCTGGCCAACCTGATGCTTTCCGTCCCATCTCACTGACCAGTTGCATGTGCAAAACCTTTGAGAGAATAGTAGACAATCAACTAAGCACCATTCTCTCTTTGAGAGAATGGTGCTTAATAGATTATTGTATAGAGTTAAAGAGCACATGTCACCTGATATCAATGGTTTCACACATGGTAAAAGTGTACACAACTGTATCACAACCTTTCTTACTGTTCATGGAGATAAAAGGCACAAGTACACAACATTTCTTGATTTAAAAAATGCCTTTGATATTGCTAATAGGAAAGTGATTATGTATGAATTAGCGAGAATGGATATAGGGGGACATTTATTACAGTGGATACGAGGCTATCTTACCAACCGGAAGTCCTCT